>NC_030435.2:23202726-23462726 GCF_001660625.3 Ictalurus punctatus
AAAATTTATTCTTTTTGTATTAGCAATTGTGATAATAAACCTGATCTCAAAATCAAAGTCAAAATGATGGTATTATAAACTCTTAAGAGTTTTAAAAGTTTATGCTTAGACTTAATGAAACTTTTTTTGTTGTTGTTGTTTTTTTTTTTTTACCCAGGCTGCATTTCGTGTCATTTACTTGTCAAAACAATGTCGGACCTTTTCAAGATTTTTCCTGCAAGATCATGAACTTCATCATGAAACAAAATAAAGCATGAAATGCCATGTAGTACTTTAGGGAGGTCGTGTAATTTGGTATCTCTAGTCTATATTCATTTGAAAACAGCATAATCAGCAGTAAACATATATATTTGTGCACAAGTCAAACTGACTACAAGAATGATAAACGCAATACTCACATCCATCCATACGCATGCATCCATGCTTAAAATGAATGAAAGAGAAAAGAGAACACCCACGTGAAAGAGGTAAGACTTGGTGATCCAGGCCCGTGCAAACAGACCTCTCGCCATAGCAGGAACCGTTCATTTCAACCATGTAATCAACCTGCAAAACAAGAAGAGCATCGCAGCTGCAGGGATCACACTTCTCTGCTCACTGCACCGCGTCATCACAGTGTTAATCTCGCTAATATCCTCAACCGAACCATTTCTACTTTGGAATAAATCTCTGTTTTTGGTTTGCACGTCGTGTCTTAAAGCCTCAGCAGCGACCTGGATCACGTTCAGCTCTTACGAAAGTCCCCCAGGCTTCATGATCACCATATGCTGCATTCAAGTGCACAGGGTTTACCCCCTACTTCCGGGTTGGGAGGTTGCGAAGGGATTTTACGACATCTCGAGCTTGAAGCCGGCAGCAAACAAGCTCCGGTTAAAAAAAACAACAACAAAACAATTCATAGCAAGAATAATAACTAGCAAGAATATAAAGATAAATAAAAACGTTGTGGTCGTGTTATATTAATATATCAGAACAAAAACGCGTTTTTTGTGTGGAAAAGATAAAGATATCTGTACTGTTGTATTTAACAGCGGTATTTTACGACATTCTGCGCTTGCAGGCGGCAGCGGACAAGCTCTGGTGAAAAGTGAACTTTTCATAGCAAGAGTATAAAAAGACACACAATGAAGCAGAGTAATGTCGACTCAAGACTGAAGTTTGAAAGAGATTTTGTCTTTTAAAAATTCACCTGTTTTCCACACTACCAGAAAATCCCCTCACATTTGCATGTCATGTTTCATGTTTCATGTTTCATGTTCCTGTCAAAAAATAGCAATGAAAACCAAATGTAGAAATTCCTCAGTTTTTTTTAAAAGAATGAAGCCCCCCCCCCGCAATAATTTACAATTCTGTTGCAGACAGAACCGATCACTATACCATAATCATGAGGGGGAAGAAAATTAAAAACAACATCAACAACCAAAAAACCCCAAAACACCCAGTGTCATGCTGGTATAGGGAAATACTCAAGGACAGAGTAATGTGACGAAGGAGAGTTAATGTTACCAACCCAAAGTTGATTCATTTCCAATAACAGCATGTTCTGTAGTGTTTTAGTCCACACAGAGGATTAGATTAAAGTTACCCAACCGATTCAAGACTAAAGTTTTAAATGTGTAATCTTTAGACTTGTCCCTTTTTCTTTTTCTTTCTTTTTTTTTTTTTAAATACAGTTATAAATAAATAGTGGGAATCCAATCCTGCAGTCAAAACCTCAGTCGTAACCTCTTAATTAATGTCTTTACAAACATTGACATAAATCTATTTATTAAAAACAACAACACAAATTAAACTTTGCAAAACACAAATTTCTTTGTAACAAGAAAATAGGACAATTACTCAGCCATGATTCATTCTTAACTGATTTTTTATTTTTATTTTTTACATTCTTAACTATCTAGTTCATGTTCATATTTATAACCTATACATTTTACATATTAATATGCATATTATATGAATAGTTGTTGAATCTAGCTAACTGTTAGGTCCGAGATTGTTGATGATAGGTGTCAATATTTCAATCTCTATGTCAGTTCAATTTCAGTTTCTATAGCACTTTTAACACAGGACATTGTCACGAAGCAGTTTTACAGATATCCGGATTTAAATATAGACTTAGTTTTATCCCTAACGAGCAAGCCAGAGGCGATGGTGGCAAGGAAAAACCTCCCTGAGACGACATGAGGAACAGACCTTGAGAGGAAGCAGACTCAAAAGCGAACCCATCCTCTTCTGAGTGACAAGGGATCGTGAAAATATAACTCATTAATCTTCTATAATCATATACTACAGAGTTAAGCAGTGCTAAGTGTGTTGGAACGATCTTCATTATAAGCATCAGGGTCATTTAAGCTAGCTTTAAGTCTAAAATGTGCAGGTAAAGTTATCCACTGTATAATGAATGAGATTTGAGTAAGTAAATACAGCCTTAAAATGTCATTATGAATAAAAATATCTGCTTTAATCTCAAAATAAAGTCTACAAAGTATTGACGGAGGTGCCCTGCGATGGATTGGCACTCCGTCCAGGGTGTTCCCCATCCATGCTCCCTAGGAAAGGCTCCAGGTTCCCTGTGACCCTGTAGGATACGCGGTATAGATGGATGGATGGATGGAGCATTGACTGAGGTCTCTTAACAGTTGAGTCCGAATATGTGTGGATCTTGTACATTATGTGTGGAGTCCGAATTTTTATTTATTTATTTATTTATTTCCACCCATGTCCACAAAGCTCCGCCCTCAAAATTTATAGTGGTTCAACTAGAGTTAACATTAGCGAGGACTGTCATGACATAACTTTGAAGCGAACTCGGACATTCAGCTGCTTGAAAGTCCAGTCACAGCTCTATAAACATGCAACTTCTCCTCATAATGATTTATGAGGATGTGAAGGGGTGTTGGGGGCGTGTCTATAAAATGACTGACAAGAGGCCAATCCAAATACAAACAAACCTTCCGGACCGGAAATTCCAAACTTGTTTATTTTCCAGCCACTAGTTCTGAGACAATAGCGTAAACTGTATTGCTTAAAAAAAGTCTACATAATTTTCCACAGTATTTGTACAAGTGTGAAATTAAAAGTAATTCACCACTGCACCTTTAAGTCTCCCCCCCGGCACCGCTACGCTCAAAACTGTTCGTGTTCTTCGCTTGAGGCGGTTGCTAAGAGCTAAACGGAAGAGCCGACCTCTTTCTTTCTTTTTTTTTTTCTTTCTTTTTTTTTAAATTCTTGCGCGAGCATTTTTTTTTCTCCCCCAGACTGACCAATCGCGGAGAAGAACTGCTTCACGAGCGTCGAACACTGACCAATCGCAGAGTGTGAATTTAAGCAAGAGGCGGTGCAAGAGTGGGGGGTGTTTCTTTCCTCCTTCTGTTTTTTTTTTTGTAATCCGAAAACGGGTGGTGAAAAAAAATTTATTCAGAAGAGCACCGCGGACGGTTCGTGCTTTCCCACAATGCATTGTGTCTCAGCGGGAAACCAAAATGGCGAGGCTGAAGAGAGAAAAATACTCGTTTGGTGTATTTTGAAAATCTGCAAGGAGCAGCGAGTTGTTCAGAGAAACCCGGCGGGCGCGAATAAGCCGATAAACCCTGTCGGTTTAATGGTTTTTCCTGTATATGCATCATTTTAAGCGCTGGAAGTGGCCGAATGAGGTAACAGTGGATTTGAATGGGGGAGTGTGTGTGTGTGTGTGTGTGTGTGTGTGTTTGTTTGAGAGAGAGGTGGTATTTCCTTATTTGAAAATAAAAAATACTTTATACCGGAAATGTCACTGTACACTACTCACATTACTACACTTCTAATATTGACACATTGATTAAAATAAATGCAGGCTTTTTAATTCTTTACCTCATAAACAATAACTTACAGCTACACATTAAATGTATTCTGTATTAAATATATCCTTTAACTGTCTTCTTAAACAATGAACCTCATTGTCAGTGGTTTATTATTCTCCTTTCTCTCTCTCAGCTTATTTTTGTAAAAGTGTACAGTCACACTGTGTATTATTCTCTAGTATGTGCACTAACTTAAAAAAAAAAAAAAAACACCACGTATGAATTATTATATTCTCCGTAACGGTTCACACCAATCCATTTTGACAATAAAGGTGGTGATACGGTCTGCTCTGAAACTATTGTAACGGCACGGCTAGTTCATTTGGGTTTGAGATCGAAAGATGTGTGTGTGTATATATGTATATGAGGCAAGAGTTCCGGATGTCAGCTTTTATTTCCTAGTGTTTCAATCAAAATTTTCAGGACGATCCAGAAATCGCTGTATTGGCTATCGCCCGATGTTTTACACGATGCGTCTGACCGGTTTTCCCTCTTTTCTCTGCTTCAGAATGGCTTGCTCGTCTCCCGTAGACAGCTCTCTGGTCTTCATGTTGGTTTATCCTTTTTTAACGACGAATGCAGTCTTTACGGGAGGAAACATTGAGGCTCAAACCATGAGTAGATGTTCAGAGCTGGATATTGTTTCAATCTTAACAGGACAAACCTAGGGAACAAGAAACGCCTGTCCCGGTGTCTGAAATTCCAAAAAAGAAATAGCCGACACGTATAAAATGTTATGAACGACATGATAATGTAACAATTTATTAATTTCAATTTATAATAATAATAATAAAAAAAAAAACGTTCATACAGTTGTCGGGTGATATCTTGTATCGAGTTAAGTTAAGTTAGCCGGGGAAAAAAACACGTATGTAAATATTATAAACCACATATTTACATGATGCAACAATTTATTTATTTGTTTATTTCCTTAAATAAAATGGTTGTACAGTCGGTTGTACTTGCATCGTTTTTTGAAAAAAAAATGTTCACATAAGTGCTTTTATTTATAATATTTCAGTTTTTTCTTTTTCAACCAAAGTTGCTGGATGTTTTTTTAAAAAAACAAACAAACAAACATGCATACAGTATTTTACCATATACATCGATTTCGACCTTAACGGTTGAATAAGTTCTTTAAAAACACTCATGAGGTCTTCAATGCTTTTGTTTTTCTGTTTTTAAGCAGATTACAATAGCTGGATGTTAAAAATGCGTTCGTTCCTGTATGTTTTTTTTGCAAACGTGAGCTAAAACTATTTCCACTGTTATAATCGAAGATTTCACGTATCGTGAGATAATAATAATAATAATAATAATAATAATGTAATTCCGCTTCTTTCCACGTCCCCGTGACGCGGAGTGTTTTACTACATGGTTAATTAATACTTTGTGATTTATAGTTCTTCTCTTCGTCTCTTTTTTTTTTTTTTTCCTCTACAGAGACTCAACGGTCGCAAACAGTCCGAGCTCCCATCGCAAGTCTCCGTCCCATCGTCAAGACGAGTCTCCCGTGTCCTTGTCCAAACTCTCGCTCAGAGATGGGCAGGGCGACACGGAGAAACTCGCAAGCAAGTTCGAGGAGGGCCAGGATGTTTTAGCTCGCTGGTCCGATGGCCTGTTTTATCTGGGGACGATCACCAAGGTAACTCTCAGAGGTTAAAGTGTTCTTAAAACCCCAACAATGACGGCGCTGTAATCGTTTCCTGTTGTATAAGAGGAATAAAAAACGCTTAAAATAACCAAGGTCATCACGACACTTGGTCGTGGATTATGTTCCTATAAAAGCCTAACGCAGTGTTTTATTACTACACTACAGATGTTCTCCAGCGGTTAATAATGTGCCGATAATCTTAATAAATTCACGACCGAGCCGTGTGATGTGTTCTTCCTGCAGATAAACAAACAAAAGCATTGCTGTTTCGTGGTTTTTGAAGATCAGTCGAAATCTTGGGTTCTTTGGAAGGACATTCAGACAGGTGAGCGTGTCTTTTGGGACTAAACCTTAGAGACGCACCGGTTAAATATCGTATTGATTCGAAAACATGCCGTTTACTAGCCTGAGACATTTGCACTTTACAGCTCCGCCTACAATTTTCTACACAACTGCGGAATCGGCGAAATCGCAATCGTGCGCGATTGTTTTGCGCGCTCTTTCGCAGTGGTGTTCGTTGGTAAACGAGACCTTTTAGCTGCACTCTCGAATCGAAAAGCGCTCTGGCTGAACACGTGTCGTGTCTCGGACCGCACCCGCGGAAGATCCGCGATAATTTCACAAAATTGCAAGCTCCTCCCAAAATCGATTTTGCGTTTATTTCTGCAATCGCGAAATCATTAAATCCTGGAGGGACTGATCGTTCGTCCTAAAACTATTAGCGACGTTCGTAGGTCTTGGACGATATAATCCATATAATACCGATATCGTGATGAATGATTACGCGGTACACTTTTCTGCGATATCATCGGTACAGTGATGTATTTTTTTATGTTTTTAATAATTACAGATTGAACGGTACTGAACGGATGACGTAGATCTGACGTAATTGTTTTTTAAAAAAAAACCCAACGTAATCATCTTTGTATTTGTGGACGTCAAAGAAAAGTATCGGCGAACTCCGTTTAACATGTTTTTTGTGTTTTTTTTTGGTTTATTTTACGCTTTGTTAGTTTAATTATATGTCGTGATACGCAGTGCGTATCGTAGAAATGTCCTGAAATATCACGGCATGATTATTATTATTTTTTTGTCAATATCGCCCTATTCTAGATATTTGATATTTGTTATATTAGCGATCATACCGGGAATGTTTATATTTTATATATAACGTTTAGACCTTTGTGCGTCAGGTTACGCGTTCATTAAGATCTCACATCCAAAGAATTCTTCTTTAAGACGTCCAAAGAATCCCCCCCCCCCCCCCCCCCCCCCAGATGTAAGATATAAGATATAAAACATTACGCCGATGATGAACCATTATCTTTTTGAAATTTGTATAGTACGGAGTTGGCTTAATATTAAAATAGAGTTGCGAGTCGTAGCTGAAGCACTGATATGCATGGAAAACCAGCAGCATGTTATCCTCCACACACACACACACACACACTCACTCACTCACTGAGGCACATTATGGAGAGATGATGATGATGGTTGTGTGTTCCAGGGGACAGTGGAGGGGAGATGCTCTGCACCATATGCCAGAATGAAAGCTCAGAACCGCCCAACGAAATAGTCATCTGTGACAAGTGCGGACAAGGTACGGGTGCACACAGGGTCGTGTTTGGTCCGGTACTTTCGGTACCAAAAAGTGTCGACCCGTTACGGTGGTCGAAACGGAGCGGCGATTTATTTTCCTGAAGTGTTTTGTTCCGCTTACGCCGACACGTCACACTTAAAGTTACAGCTTTTTTTTTCTCCGACACTGGAGACTCCTTCAATGAATCAGAATACTTCAGCGAAAGAGCCGTTACCATAGAAACGATAACGTGTACACGGAGAATAAACCTGCGGTTTGAAGCCGCACCGCCGTCACAGCTGCCGCTTTAGAAAATTAATCAACAAGTAGACATCTTGTCTTCGTACACACACACACGCGTGTATATATTTTTATTGATGTTATCGTACAGGATACCACCAGCTCTGCCATGCGCCCGTCATCGATGCCAGCGTGATCGCGTCGGACGATAAATGGCTCTGCCGAGAGTGTGTGTTTGCCACAACAACAAAGGTGAAACTTTTTTTTTTTGCTACTGATGCTGCAAAAGGTTTATTATAGCTCCATACGAGAAGCATGGTACGGTCCGGTCCGATCCGGTTAAAATCTACCGTATGCCGCATGTTGTATGTCCATGATCGTTTCAGAGAGGCGGCGCGCTGAAGAAAGGGCCGAACGCCAAAGCGCTGCAGGAGATGAAGCAGTCGCTGCCCTATTCCCTGGAGGAGCTGGTGTGGGACCAGGGGCATAAAACCAACCTCCAGCAGTGCTACTGTTACTGCGGTGGTCCTGGAGAGTGAGTACACTACACTACATACACACACACACACACACACACACACACACACAAAGTCTAAAGACTACTCATCGCCCATCGAGGGCGTGTTCGTCCATCACGTCCTCGTCCGATGCCGGTGGATGAGAGGAGGAGCTTAGACATTCATAAGCGTGGGCAGGAGCGAAGGCTAACTAGTGGATTGTTTATTTATTTTTTTTCGTTCAAATCATGCAGCACTAAAAAAATAAAATAATAGTTATACCCAAAGCAAACCGTATACACAACATCAAATAACGTAAGAAATCGTTTGAGAGCGACGACGACGAGCTACTTTTTACATCTGTAGACGAAGTTGCCCGAGAGTTCGTCCGCCATTTATGCATGTATTTATTTACTTATTTATTTATTTTCAAGCTGAGAGGCTTCAGAAAGCTCGACGTCATTTCCCAGTAAGGGAACACGGTTTACGTCGACGCTCCCCGGGTTTTTGCGGTGCATCGTGGGATTTTTCAGGGAGCGAACGTTCCAGTGCTCTGGAAGGATTTTTACGATTGAGGCCGAGGTCAAGATGGCCGACGGCCTGATCAGCGCCCCGACTACTGAACTGGGGAGCCGTAAGTGTGTGTCACGTCTTCAGTCGCCACTCCGTGTGTTTTCTCCTCCTCAGGTGGTATCTGAAAATGCTGCAGTGTAACAGGTGTAAGCAGTGGTTTCACGAAGCGTGCATCCAGTGTTTACAGAGGCCCATGCTCAACGGAGACAGGTACATAATATATTTTTAAAATTAAAAAAGGTTAAGTTTTTAGTGATTATTATATATATATATATATTTTTTTTTTTTTTGAGCCCAAGCAAATCCTAAATTTGTTTTTGTTTATTTTTTCCTTCCCGTGCAGGTTTTATCAGTTTATTTGTTCAGTTTGCAGTAGTGGACCAGAATACCTCAAGCGACTGCCTCTGAGATGGTGAGCTTCAGGACAGGAGTTTTACATTCACACTAAATATGCTTTAAGCGATCAATTTTACAAGTCCGTCCGCTTTTCGCTTCGTTCCCCGCCCCCTTTGTGTATCTACAGGGTAGATGTTGCACACCTCAGCCTCTACAATCTGAGTGTCATTCACAAAAAGAAGTATTTTGACTCCGAGCTCGAGCTCATGGCTTTTATTAACGAGAACTGGGACAGGCTTCAGCTCGGCGAGGTACGTCTCGTCTCGTCTCGTCCCGTCTCGCGTGATGTAATAGAACGTCTGTATTCAGCACCACTTCTTCACGTCGTCTTGTGTTCCCTCCCCAGCTCACAGACACCCCCAGGTCGGAGCGGTATGAAAGAATTCTGGAAGCACTTAATAGCAACCCGACCATGTGAGTCCGTATACAGAACCGATCATCTATAGTGTGTATATATGACGTGTGTTGGGTCAGCGTGACGAGGCGTTGGGTTTCAGGTTCATGTCCGGGAAGGAGATCAAGAAGAAGAAACACCTGTTCGGTTTACGGATCCGCTTCCCTCCGGGCCCTCAGAACTCGGAACCGCCGTGGGACAGGGAACAGGAAAAAGCCTCGCATGAGATTAAGATTAAGGGAAGGAAGTCCATGAAGCCTCCTCATCCACACGGGTAAAGATCGTCGCCGTCTTCGTCCTGGCGAGAGACAAGTCGTAGCGTGTAGTTTGTGATCACACTGTAAAGCTCAGAACTGAGAGACTGTCGTTTTTGTCTCGTTCAGCACGGTCACTAACGGAGCGGTGAAGAAAGGGAAGAGGAAGCATCGCGCTCACTCCTTGGAGACGCTGGCCAAGCTGAGACGATCAGAAGAGCTTCTGGCACAGGTGAGGATCGACCGCGTCCCTCCGTCTAGACCGCGTCCCTCCGTCTAGACCGCGTCCCTCCGTCTAGACCGCGTCCCGCCGTCTAGACCGCGTCCCGCCGTCTAGACCGCGTCCCGCCGTCTAGACCGCGTCCTAGCTTATAGACTTTAAAGACAGGAAAATAATCCATTTCTACAAATGCACTCATTTTGCTTAAAAGGCGTTCTGGATTATTTCTCTGGATTATTTCTTTTCTCTGTTTCCATCTCTCTCTCTCTTTTTCTCTGTTTCTCTCACTCTATTTCTCTCTCTTTTTCTCTGTTTCTGTCTCACACTCTCTTTCTGTCTCACTCTTTATCTGTTTCTCTCTCTCTCACTCTCTATTTCTCTCTCTCTTTCTTTTCTCTCTCACTCTCTATTTCTGTCTCTCTTTCTCTCTCTCTCTCTCTCTCTCTCTCTCTCTCTCTCTCTATTTCTGTCTCTCTCTCTGTTTCTCTCACTCTCTTTCTCACTCCAGTCAGAGTGGAGTTTTGCAGATTGTAATTTGAGCGAATAGTGAGAGGAGGGAGGGAGTAGGCGTGGCCTGACTTGCCTAAAGTTTAACAATAACAAAAAAGCAAACAAACACCCAGCTGCTTTGTTTGTTTTGATTAATGCCGCGTTACAGCTACGAGGTTGTTTAGTCAGAGAGGAAATGAAAATACTGCGACGTTCCCGAGCCGTTGCGAGTCGCCCGACGATCCCGTAGCAGTAAATTAATTTATTTTCACGGTGGAATTTGAACTAATGAAGTGCGTTTGGGCTGGGGTCCCCCCCCCCCCCCCCCCCCCCCCCCCCTTCATTTTTTGCCCCCTCCTGGGCAAGAGTAAATCGAATGATTCTTTCTGGCTCTGTTCGCGCTTGGTGTGTGTAATTTTAACAGGTTTGCGTCTCTCTTGTAAATGCTTTTGTGGTTTTTATTTATTTATTTATTTATTTATTTATTTAGAAACGTAAACAAGGGCTTTGTAATTGTCATATCAGTTATATTTTTTTCTGTTTTGTTTTCTTTTTGGTCCAAATGAAATGAAACCTTCTGAAAAGAATTAAACGATGTTTCTTTGACATTTCTCTTCACCTACCCCCCGTAGAATCACATGAAGTTCCCGACCGCAGAGAACAACTCCCTGGAGGTGACGGCGTGTAAAAGGTAGTCTGTATTTCTCGCTCGGAGATGAAATAACGCCGTGCTCGATGTCACTGTAACGCATGTCGTGTCGTGCTTGTTTCCCGATCAGCATCAAAGCCGAAAAGTCCGCGCCGTCATCGAGTACCTCGGACGCCGACTCCGTTAGTGCCACCACTATGAGCGAAACTACCTCAACCAGCGTATCCAGGTACTGTTCCCTTCATCTCGGCTTTACGATCTTCCAAAAATGTCCGAACTACGGCGCGATCGGCGGTTACGCCCTCGTTAGGCAGTTCTGGAAGGTTCCTAGTTTGAGTCTCCAGGACCGAACCTGGAAAGGAACTTGATCCAAGATGGCGGCTCCTGAGAGATTCAGATAGGTACGATAAAGCCACGGATCGTTGATTCTGATTGGAGAGAAACGGTGTGGATTACTTCTCTATAACAGCAGCTCTGACCGTAGCGCTTTAGGTTTGTTAATGTTAACGCGCTCGTCCTGATACGTTACCGTTTCTATAGTAACCGCTCGTTCACGGGGACTCGTGTTCCGTAACGTCTACGTGAAGGAGTCTCCAGCGCCGGCGTTTTGTAACATTCTGAACTTCTGACTATTTATAGATAGCAGCTTTAAATGGATAAAAAGTACGACTCGTCTGTTGTTTTTTTTTAACGTTGTTCGCGCTGATGAATTTCTGTGGCGGAATAAGATGAATAAAACCGCAGCTTCACGTGCGGTCACTCTAACTCCTCGTCGCTGATTATTTTCCTAAAACAGCATTTCTTGCGTTTCTTTTTTTTCTCCACATGCTGTTTTTTCTTTCCTCCGCTAGTCTGAGCAGCTCCAGCAGGGCTCCGGTGCCTCAGCCCCCGGTGAAAAGGGGACGAGGACGTCCGAGACGTGCGCTGCAGCCCCCCAACCCTGAGATTCCTCCTCCTCCTCCTCCGCAGCCCGAGCCCACGCCTGCTCCCGCTCCCACGCTCACACCCACACCGCTCTCCCGCTTCCCCCCCACCTCCATCACACAGGGCCTGGACTCAAGCGCTCAGCTCAGCCTCCTCAGGAGCTCCATCAGCAGCTACTTCGGCGCGGCCGGGCGCATGGCGTGCGGGGAAAAGTACCGTGTCCTGGCGCGCCGCGTCACCGACGACGGCAAAGTGCAGTACCTGGTGGAGTGGGAGGGCGTCACTGCCTCCTGAGCCTCCACACTCGCGCACACACACTTCAGAACTGTGCTATTTGGTACGGTGAGATAAGAAGTGTTTGTGTTCGTTTTTGTTGCGGAAAGTAATGTGCCATTCAGTTTCACACTCTTCAGCTCCTTTACTAACGCTAGAGTCCTTCTGGTTGAAGGTTAAAGAGAGCGAGAACGATTAAACCGTGCCTCTTCTTTTTAATTTTTTACATTAAAACAAAACTGCCTTGTAGGTTGTAGATGTCACACGGGGCCCCATATCAGACACCTGACCGGAGTCGGTGTTTCAGTATTTCGACACGCCCTCGTCTAACCTCCTGTAACGCCTCAAAGGGACCTCTAACCGTACGTTCAGGCTAGGAGGAGAGAAAGTCGGTGGCGTCGCTTGTAGGTTGTATCTTGTGGGCGTGGCCTGTCTGACTTGGTGAAAAGAAAGCCTAACTCGTCGCACGCAAATGAAATAACGCACTAATCGCTGTAAAATCTGTCGTTTTAATTCGCATACGATAACGTCCGCTTCGTACTAGCTCCCTTTTCAGATTACGTCGGCAAAGTACGCCCGGCGGTCTCTGCGGTCTTCTGTCCTTCCCTCCATCCGAGCGTTTGTTTTTCTCCGTAACGTCTCTGTACACGTTTAAATTAACGACAGGCCGTGTGCGAAAAAACGCAGTTCTTCCAAACAGTCGACAAGGTAAACATGGAACGTATTTTAACGTAGGAGCTAAAGGTCACGAGGCGGGAGAAACGTCCGACCGCGCTCACGTCTCTTAAGATGGCCGACGTCGGCGGAGGTCGACGAGGGCGTGTCCGAAACGCGTTTAATGTAAACGTTTCACCACGAGGTTAAAAACGCGTCTCGGTTATACGCCGTGCTACTGACGTGCAGGGACCCGAAAAAAAAAAAAAAATCAAATAAATCCAATGCTGTATGCTGCTGCAGGTTTAACGTATTGTTTTGTTTTATATATATAATTTTTCTTCAGTCTTTGGTTATTTTTCAGAACAGCTTTCATTTCAATAAGGCACTTTTTTAAAAAAACAAAACTTTTTTCTTTTCTTTTTTTTTTTCCATTAAAATATACCTTAAAATTTCACGCAACTCGGATTGCACATTAGTTCGTCGTATTGTTTATCCAGGTTACATTTAGACAGAAAATCTCCGAGGCGAATTGTTTGAAAGTATTAACAGCATTAATATGGGGGCGGGGTTTTAGATTGAGGGGTGGGGTTTTAGATCGAGGGGCGGGGTTTTAGATTGAGGGCTTGGTTACTGAGAGCCGTTTTTTTTTGTGTGTGTGTGTTTTTTTTTTTTTCTCTCTGGTTTATTTCCGAGATTTATTTTAAATTTTTTCCCCCGACGTTTGACGATTTTTCACACGTAGACTGAAACCCGTCAGACGAAGCTCCCTTCGCGTTGCATACGGAGTCGTGAACTTTCCCGGACTTGCTGTTGCGTGTCATTTTGTTCGACGTAAAGTATGCACACTATCTAGAAGCTCAAGGATCTTTAAATTTATTTTTTTTTGTACTGACTTTGGTTTCCTGTGCCGTTTCATTTTCATCCTATGCAACACGATTTTCAAAAGATTTGTGATTTTTGTTTTTGTTTCATTCATCTCCTTCAGGAAAATAAAACAGCAATATTTTTTTTCCCTTACAGTTCTCTCAGGCTTTTTTTTTTTTTTTTTAAGGTCTCTGTGCTATTTATTGCTTCGGGGGGGGGGCTGTACATTTAACGAGATGGATTTCAGTTCGATCCGTAAGCTTTCCCATCACTGTGTACGTGGGATGTATTAAAGTAAAACACCACCCTGGACGACCTGCGTGTTTAACCTTCGTATAAAATTAACGCGTGACCTCGAGGCGGCGTCCGAGATCTGCTTCGTAATGGACCCGTCGGTTCATTTTTACTTTCCTACGTTACCCACAATGCCGTGCTGATAGCGGCGCAGTTGGAAGCTACATCTCTAGTTAAGTGAGAGCGATGCAGCAGCGCTTTAGTACTTTACTCTGTCTAGCTCTCGCAGAAATAACGCAAATACAACACCAATCAACGAATTGGCAGCAGAATCACTAAACCCCTCACGAATATTACGATATAAACACATTCAGTGTGTACAGGGTGGAGTTTTTCTTTAATAAACCTGGCGTAATCCATAGGAATCCTGTAGCGCAGGGGTAGGAGTGCTATATTATCAGCACACGCCTGTTTTGTTTCTCGTGTAGCATTAATTGCTGGATTTCTGAGACGTCTTGTTCAGTTTCAGACTGTATTTTTGTTTCTATAGTGATTGCCCTAAATAAAAAGTGTGCTTGACCCACTCATCTCTGAGCGCTGACCGTATTGGCACAGGTTTTTGGTTTAAGGCAAGCTTTTTTTGTTTGTTTGTTTTTTATCTCAACACTGATACCTCTTTTATTTCAGTATAACATGTGTATGAAATGTTTCTTACTTGCTGTACCAGTACTACATCCATACAGCTTTGCTTTGTTTTTTATTTTATTTTAATTTTTTTACTGGCTTTGAGCAGGCTTCTGTAGCCAAAGAATAAATTCATCAAATTAAAATGTGTCTTTTAGTCCGTTTCTGAGTTATAATCAAATATCCAGTGAAACACCAAATGTCCTTACAACACTTATTTTAGTTCCAATGACGTAGTATGATTTTTGTTCGTAGTGATATTTTGTATGTGAATTTTATTAATTCGTTGAATTGTAATGAATTCAGTTGTAATTATTTCAATTTTTTAAAAAAAACTAAAACTAGGTCAGTTATTTTCAATTAAGTAATTAGAAATACATTAAAGTTTACGTAGAGCTTTAGAGAGAATATACAGTGACATTTGATTAGTAAATAAAATATAAATTCTACAGAAAGTGTAACAGTTGGACTAGGTTAAAGAATAAACTTTTCTTAATAATTATGTTGTTAGATTGATATTGTAAATATATTTTAGATGTAGCCATAATATATTACGTGTTTGATCAGAACGTTTCTTTTTTTTTTACTCTAATATATGAACGATTAATTAAACAGGTCACAAAGATAGAATTTATTTGTTTAAGATTGGTTTTCGGGTTTTTTTTTTTTTTTTTTTTTTTAATCATTAATTGTATTTATTTAATTTAAGTAACGAGTATACAGATTTCCGGTTTCCCCCCCTCCCATCCCAAAGAAGTTCCGCCTACTCTGCCCTGATTGGCTGACTAACACCTCTCGTAATCACATACACGCCTGTGATTGGACAGCTCCTCAGTCGTTCACGTCGCCGTGGCGACATTTAATAGTCGAAGCGCCAACGTTCGCGCGTCAGTATGGACCAATCAGCTTCCAGCCGTTTTTCATCAGCCAATCAGAGATGGCGATAGTGAGTGGCGTTTTGTTTGGATCCTGCTGCGATGGGTAGTAGGATAACATGGCGGGTTACAGAAGGTATTCGCGGTAACAACTTGTATGTTGTATTTTGATCATTCAGAAGTGCTATTTAATTTAGTGAATAGATACTGCATGAAGTGTTTACAAAAGTAGTTCTGGCATGCAGAAAAAAGTGGAAAAATAAGATCGCTAACTAGCTAGCACCTGACAACCTGTTGATTGATTTAAAAGTGTAAATGTAAATATGGTTAAAGTAGCCTATCTTTCTATTTAAAGCTTAAGTTAACGCAATTTAGTGTCAAATACTCCAACGTTCATGTGTACCGTGTGTTTTTATCGTTGCAGAATTAAATCAGAAATGCCGATCAGAAATAATCCGATTATTTCTGTGTCATGTAAACCCGAGTGAATCGGTTCCTTCTGCTCCTCACACGGCTATGAGAGTTCCTGATGTGTAACTCCGACCGAGAGCTGGTTGAAGATGTGCTGTCCTTGAGAAATCAGTTGAGAAGAACCGAGAGGAACCTACAGGCTCTGGGAGAAGAGTTAAGGTAAGAACAAGTGATTCACAAAGAGTCAGAATCATTGATTCACAAAGAGTCGGATCCTGTAATGAATCATATCTATCTGTACGACACCAGGTAAATTAAAGATGTATTTATTTATTTATTTTTTGTAAAGAAAGCGATCAGTTCGGTCCACAATTACGTTTAACTCGTTTGGAAATCTTTGAGGAAAAATCCACTCTGAAACGCGTTAAAGGTGCATTAGGTAAGTTTTTTTTTTTTTTTTTTTTAAGATTAGGTGTCTTAACGGTTATTTAAACATGGCTCCTGGCCATGTTCACGAAGCTCCGTCCCTCTGGATCTTAGAGTTAAAATTTTTAGTGATTTTGGAGCTAATTTCTTGGTTGGTGTTCTATGCGTTATTCCTGTGAGAGGCGGTTTAAGCGATGTCCGTCCAGCGCAGAAGTAGTGCAGACATCTACGCAAAAGCTGGACCCAAATTCCCAGAATACAATGCAGCTGTATGACACTGAGTTAGACGGCAGAGAGTCTGAGACTCGGCTCGGCGAGTTAGAGGTCTACGAGATGACTCGCGATCAGCATGAACGTCGTCCGTGACTGTTATCACGATTACAGAGGTCTGATTTTCTGCGTTTACTTTATTTTCAGCCAGTCGGAAAATGACAGCGTCGACGGCATCACTGAGCACAAAAGCGGGAGCGGATCAGACGGTTACGTCACCTTTGACGATCTTCACAAGCCTGGCGCCTTGAAAGCATCTTCATATCCAGGAAGAGTGGCGAGATCCAGCACGCCGAAGCCGGCGGGACAGAAAACCCGTGCAAGAGCGCACAGCTCTGACTGTAGGGTGAGTCTGAGTTTTTTGTTTTGTTTTTTACCCTTCAGCGTATTAGACGTTAGACACTTTAAAAGAACGGATGCTGTGTTTTCCCGCAGCCCCGCTCAGACCGAGACATGGAGACCGAGGCGGCTCAGCTCAGGAGGAAGCTCAGCTCGGTGAGGGAGGAGAACTCGTCTCTGGTGATGGAGAACAGGCAGCTGATCAGTGACCTGGAGGCCGCGCAGATCGAGATCGCCAGCTCCAAGTCTAAGGTACCTCACATCTCCTGGTCTGACCCACCGACTCTGACCCTGCCGCACGCTGGTACAGTAAAGCCCTCCCGAAAAGACTCTGGAGGCGTGATTTGGTTCCGTACGTTGACGTATTTCCTTTTGAAACAGGAAGTGAAATGTTTGACAGTAGTGAAGTAGTTCAATTTTTCAACAGGCTAATGAATGGCCACTGTAGAGCAACACCTGCTCTGGGGGCGGGACTTATAAGTTTTTTTGGAGAGCATTTAATTGGACAAACATGTATGTATGCATCACAGACTATAACATTTAACTGAGAATATTTCCCCAAACTATTTTTTTTAAATCTCTAGATAAACTATCACACGGTCCCCTCCGAAACTATTGGAACGGCGAGGCCAATTCATTATTTTGTGCTCTACACCAAAGACATTTGATTTGAGATGAAAAGATGGATATGAGAGACGAGAGTTTAGGATTTCAGCTTTTATTTCCTGGTATTTACATCTAGATGTAAATTTCAGGACGATCCAAAATCGTTGTCTTGGCTATCGCCCGATGTTTATGCGACGCCTCTGATTGATTTTTATCCCTTTTTTCTCAGCTTCACAATGGTTTGCTTTTCTCCCATAGACAGCTCTCTGGTCTTCATGTTGGTTTATCCGTTTTAACAGCAAATGCAAACCCAAATGTCTTCAGTCTACAGCAAAAACAAATGAATTGGCCTCGCTGTTCCAGTAGTTTCAGATGTGGACTGTATTTGTATCCACAACACTAAGCGAGAGGGACTACAAGATGTGAAAACAATTCATGGGACATTTTCTATTCTAAATAATAAGAATAAGTATATTCTGTCTCAGTTGGTCGATTGCTCTTGGCGTTAAAACATTGATCGGGGCTTTACTGTCTCATTTTGTCCTGCAGATGCGTGTTCTCGGTTCCACCATAGGTGCACGGACCTCCAGCGTTTCCATCATGAAGGAGCGAATCCTGGACTTGGAGGCACAGCTGGAAGCTCAAGCCACAGCTTTACGGTAACTTCACTGTTCTGCTGTTCTTCCTCACTCAAAATGGCCGCCAAAAAGCTCGGTCTAGCCGCATGTTTTCATTCCCCGTGTTAAATCAGTCCACGATTGAAATCCACGTTTAAGGGGAAGCCTTAAAGGTTCCACGTATTACGTAGTTCCAAGCAAATCTGTTCTAAACAGCTAAAAACTCTTAACCTGCTTTAAAATAAAACCCAACAATGAAGTTTTTCCTCTCCAAGAGTGTGGTAATAGATCATAGCTAGTGATGAGACTTAAAACAGGAATAAATTAGAAATTAAAATAGATTGAAATTAGGAATAAATGATAGATTGTGGGTAGAGATCGACCGATGTTGATTTATAATTTTTTTTAATAAGCGATTTCGATTATCTGCATGTTTGTGCCCGAGAACCGATATTTATTTATTTGTTTGTTTGTTTGTTTATTGTTTTAGTTCTGTTTTTGACACAATGATAATGACACCGCTGAACTAAACAAACCCTTTCATTTATAACAATTTTGTCAATGTCACTTCCTCCTTGCATAAAAAAACAAAACAACTCTTACTTATACACCAATCAATAGAGGGGTCTAAAAGAGTTTGAAAAAAATAAGTGCATCGTTACTGTTTGTTTGTTTGTTTGTTTTTAAATAAATAAAAGCTTCGATGAGGCGAACAAATAAAACACAAACCAAAGAACAGATCAGATGCAGTGCAATTCTCAAAACGCCCACAAGATGGCGCCATTTATAGGTGGAGCCGATATTACAAAACCAATATCAGGTTATGGAAAAATGCTTAAATATCGGCATAACCGATTATCGGTCCATCTCTAATTGTGTGCACCTATCTAACTGTGTGTTGTAGGGAAGCGGACCTGAAGCGTGCAGCGCGCGAACAGACCGCGCTGCAGTGTAACAGAGCGGTGGAGAAACTTGAAGAAGAGCTGAACGCGGTGAAATCGGAGCTGCGTGATAAAACTCGGCAGTGGAAGCGGTAAGGGACGCGTGTACGACTGCGTCCGTGTGTCTAGGCCTTTTTTTTTTTTTTTTAAATCATGTGCTTGCTACACATCTTAAATTCGAACGCCGTGAGGTCACGCAAAAACCGATCCCGGTCACGTCCGTATAAGCCGGTAACGTAATTATCGTGACGGGGCTACGCGTATCGTTAATGCACGTTAATCTGAGGGTAAGCCGTTCTTTTCAAAGGACGGAGCAGCAGAGGAACCAAGCTCTCCGAAACGCAGAGAGACTCACCGCGGCTTTCAGAGACTACAAAGAAGACGTTGCTGAAAAATTAAAGAAGGTAGTGCACAGTTTCTCCAAACTTCTTAAAGGGCCAGTCAGTGATGTGTTAAACAGACTGGCTCCGTTAGTCTTTGTTCGAGATCTGATCTAGACAACGACGTCTCTGTGTGGTGCGCACTGAAGTAGAACAATACCAGCAAAATTAGCTCTTTTTTTTTAAAATTCTCCATGTCCAATGTCTCTGTCGCACGCAGGTGATTGAGAATGAGAGCAAGCTGAAGGCGAGTTTAATCGAGTGCGACCGAGAAAGAGAGGAGCTGGAGAAAAGATGTACGGAGGTGGAGAGAGAGAGGGAGAGGACGAGTCACAGCCTGAGGTAAGAAACATCTCCAAACTCCGTCGCTGCGTGTGAGTAGAAGTCTGACGTCCAGCTGCGAAGCATAAACTATGGAATATCGTTTCGGTTTATCGGACCTTCTTCTAAATAAGTAATGTATTTAAGAATTCTTCCACCGGCACTCTCCTCTCTCTCTCAGTAGGGAGCTGAAGGAAGCACGAGTCCATTCCGAGGCTCTCTCCGCCGAGCGCCAGGAGCTGCAGGGCCGAGTCCGGCAGGCGTCGGAGCAGCTGGGTCGCCTGCAGAGGGAGCTGGAGCAGAAGGAGACGCAGCTGCAGGAGGTGGAAGGACTCAGGAGGGAGAGGGAGGACCTGCGACTCCTCACGGCGTGTCAGGAACAGAGGCTGACTCAGACTCACAGGGACGTGGAGCAGGCCAGAGCGGAGCTGGCCAGTCTGGAGAACGTTCTGGACATGTTGCATCTCCGAGAGGTGTGTGTGGACTCCTACAGGTCCTGCTAAGCGCGTGTGTGTATACATATATCAGATTATACATGGAGCCTAGTCCTGATGTATAGTCCCATCTTCTTGTTCGAAAGCTCACTGTGATTTACACAGGCCACGCCTCCTTTAGCTAAGACTGACTCACAGGCCACACCTCCTTTAGCTAAGACTGACTCACAGGCCACGCCTCCTTTAGCTGAGACTGACACACGGGCCATGCCTCCTTTAGCTGAGACTGACTCACAGGCCACGCCTCCTTTAGCTGAGACTGACACATGGGCCACGCCTCCTTTAGCTGAGACTGACACACGGGCCACGCCTCCTTTAGCTGAGACTGACACACGGGCCACGCCTCCTTCCCTGAGACTGCCACACAGGCCACGCCTCCTTTTGCTGAGACTGTGTTTAAAGGCTTATTGGTGCTTTTCCTATATCCATGTGATTTTCAGAATCGAGATGGAGAGTTGTGTGTGAATCCCTGTCTTTTACCCTCGCTGACTTCGACCGCAGTCACAGAGAATCTCCAACACAAGCCAGGTGAGGGGTTAGGTCTGAAAGTGTGTGTGTGTGTGTGTGTGTGTGTGTAACGGGTACAAGCAATTTCCTGTGTGGTGCTAAATAACTCTAAAGGTGAAAGCGCTTCGTTCCTCTCTAACGTTAGCCCACGGTCTTGTCTGTGCGCTGAATGACGCCACTAGGTGAGCGGTACGGGAAGCTGCTGGCGGCGCTGCAGAGCGTGGAGAAGGAGAAGGCGAGGCAGGCGAGCGCCGCACGGAGCCTGCAGGACAGACTGAGCCGAGCGCAGGAAGAGATCTCGTCCCTCCAGACCTCCATCACTCAGAGGGCCTCTCACTACCAACAGCTTCACAACCAGCTCCTGGATAAAGCTGCTCAGGCCACCACGCTGGAGAAAGAGGTGCTTCACGCAGCGTCGTGGCTCAAAGCAAACGCATCGTTTAGCGCAGATATGACCTCATGACCTTCAGATTAGTAACCCAGAAAGCCTTAACCAGAAAAGTCCCAAAAGCACAAATTCAATTAAAAACATGCGTTTATGAGACGTTTATGCGTACGACACGTCCTTTAATACACGAATAGTGTAAAAATAAATAAATAAATAAAATCACTGACACATCACCGTTGTATAAGTCTGTCACGGTAATATCCTACACACTTCACCGTGTGAAGTTGAGTGTGTTCAGTATGGATACTGAAACGACTTTAATGGTGTAACAGGGTCTGATCTGTGTCCTGATGTGTCCTGATGTGTGTGTGTGTGTGTGTGTGTGTGTGCAGCTGAAGAAGAAGAGCGCTCGTCTGGTTGTGGTGGAGAAACAGCTGCAGGAGAAAAGTGCCGCTTACTCACAGGCTGCTATTAAAACCAGCCAGCTGGAGCAGGAGATCATGGTCTCACACACACACACACACACACACACACACACATCACAGTTTATACGTCTATACTTTTTGTTTGGTTTTGTTTTATTTTAATCTTAATGACTATAGATTACAGCTCACGGAAATCCCAAATCCAGTATCTCAAAATATTAGAATCGAGTGTAATGAGTGTAGAGTAGATGGGAAGAGTTCCACTCTTTGAGTTAAATTTCAGGGAATGAAAACGAACACCTCCACGATATTCGAATTTTTTGAGACGCACCCGTGTACGAGTGTGTTCGTGTTTTTATTTCGTTCTGTGCAGGAAAAGGACAGCAGCATAGATCACTACCAGTCGCTCCTAAAGAAGACACAGAGCGAATACCGGCAGGCTGCGGAGACCTCCAAGATGGCCGAAACGCACAGATGCAGGGAACTGGAGGACAGGATGGAGGTGGTGAGTGCGTGAGGCGTGCGTGAGGCGTGCGTGAGGCGTGCGTGAGGCGTGCGTGAGGCGTGCGTGAGGCGTGTATTCTGTTGACGGACCCGATGACGACGGGCGTGTATTTGTGTGCCTGTGCGTAGTTGCGGTCGCGTCTGGCTCAGAGTCGGGCCGAAGTAGCGGCGTTGAAGCAGACCGTGTCCGATCTCCAGTCAGAGAAACAGGAAGTAGAACATCAGGCCGGTTTACTGCAGGCGTCTGTGGATCGGCTCACACAGGTCTGCTTCCTGAAACGACAGCAGCGAATCAGAGTGCTTTTATAAATATGAATATAAACGTACGGTTCATTTACAGGAAATGGAGATGAAGAACGTGCGTAGTGAAGAAGCAGCGCGTGCTTTTGAAGAGCAGGCCTTGGAGTCGGCTTCTAGAGTGAGTGTGTGTGTGTGTGTGTGTGTGTGTGTGTGTGTTAGTATAACTAAAAACGTAGTTATAGGCCACCCTGCTCTTCTAGGAATGTTTAGACAGTACCGCGGCGTGGAATGACGCTTTATAGCTGTTGCGTGCAGATGAAGTTCGTGGAGTCGGAGCTGTCGTGCTGTAAGGAGGAGCTGAGCGACGGCCTGCGGCGGGTCGAGGAGGTCAAGCAGCAGTACGAGAAGCAGCTGGAGCTGAAGAACTCGGAGGTCCGCGTTCAACGTTTACGCGCCGATATATAACACGATCTATACACAACATCTTGCATGATGATCCAGAATAATGCATTACTCAGCGTAAATAATGTTAACTATTAATACAACCCCAGTTCCACAAAACTTGGGACGCCTTGTGAAATGTAAATAAAAACAGAAGATCTCATAAACCCAGATGTTCTTCACGATCGAACGTAGAAAACACGTCAAACGTTTAAACCGAGGAAATGTACCGTATAATGCTGCATGGATCAATTTTGTGGGTGTGTGTGTGTGTGTGTGTTAGTTGGCAGTTCTGCAGGAGGCGGTGAGGAGCAGAACGCTGGCCTGTGAGAGCTCGAGTGAGGAGAACGTGCAGCTGCAGCGCTCCATGCAGAGACAGCACGCCATGTTGCAGGAGAGCACCAGCCGCATCGCACAGCTCGAGTATAGCCAGAGTCACCTGCAGAGCCAGGTACACACACACACACACACACACACACACGCCGCACGAGTGTCCCTGCATCGATGCTCAGTTCAGGGTGCTGACTGTGCAGAGTTTCGCATGTTCTCCCCATGTACATGTGAGGTTCCTCCATGCCCTCTGGTTTCCTCCCAGCTCCCAGAACCCCAAAAACGCTGGCAGGCGGATCGGCGCCGCTTAATCGCCCCAGATGTGAACGAGTCCATGAATGTGTCCGAGTATTCCCGTCTCACATCCGGCGTTCCCGGGATCCACCATGAACCCTGATCATGATAACGTGCTTAAGTCGATGCAAAGGCGTGTAGGCGGGGGGGGGGGGAAGGCTCCGGGTTACGGATCAGAAGGTCGGAGGTTCAACCCCCAGCACTTCTAAGCTGCTAAATTTGGGCCCTTGAGCAAGGCCCTTAACCCTCTCTGCTCCAGGGGGCGCCATATCATGACTGACCCTGCGCTCTGATACAGTTTATGAAGAAAAGAATTTCCCTTTGCTGTAATGTATATATGTGACAAATAAAGGCTGAATAAAAGCGACGCCCGGTGCCGTATGTCGTATTACAAAGAAGAAGGAAACGGAAACGGCGCTCGAACCAAACCTTGCGGGACCACCGTATTCCATCCACGTGAACCTGACAAGAACTAGTCTGTCATTTACTACTTTAACCAGCGCTTATTTCGTGCCGTTGTCTCTCGGGACGCACGAATGTCGTACACCCGTATTTTTTATTTAGACTTTAATACGGAACATAGATTTTGGGCGGTTCTCTTATCAAAACACTGACACTAACAAACCTCTCACAATGTATTCATTGTGGTACTTGTAGACGTTTTCACGAATAACCGTTCCTCGAGGAGTTCCTTCTCGACCGGGACGAAGGTTTACAGACGACTTCTGTGGGAGAGTTAATCTGCGTAGGTTTGCGACACCGAAGTGGGTCAGAGCGTGACACACCGAAAAAAAAGACAGTGCTTGTTTCAAGCTTAACTTTGACGTTATGCCTTTAGGCGAAATGGCTCATTTGGTGTATTTAAAAAAAAAAAAAAGAAACAAACAAACAAATAAATAAATAGAGTTCACCATGATGTCTGCGACATTCTGTAACACTAAAATAAAATACAGTACTGTGACCTATGTAATACGTTATAATGGTATAATATTTGAAATTCAACTGTAATAATACCACAGAATTCTGCATTCTGATTGGTCAGAAGGTGTCGGTTAATATTCTCTAACGGCGTGCAAATCACAGGTTTGTATAAATGCACTCGTTCTAATACGTTATCGTTTCTACAGAAACAGCTCGTTCACAGGGAGTCGTACGTCGACGGAAGGAGTCTCCAGCGTCGGCGCTTTGTACGAGTCAGAGATAAAGCTGTAACTTGAAGTTTTCCGATTCCGCTTCATGCGGCGTTCCCGTGCTGCAGGTTTCTCAGCTGGAGCAGGAGCTGGAGAGGGAACGCACCACGTCGTTACACCAGCTCAGGAGGAAGCAGGTGGAGGTGGAGGAGGCCAAGCAGGAGGTGCAGAAGAAGGAGAAGCAAACTGCTGAACTCTCTTCTTCCATAACGTGAGTCTCAGACGGTCGGTAGTTTGTTTTTTTTTGTTTTTGTTTTTGTTTTTTTCCTTTTCAGTCGCTCAGGTTCTTTCGAAGCTCTCGGAGAAGCTCCTTCGGGTCCGTCGAATCGACCCGACCGGTCTCGCACCAGCTCTCGCGCAACCGGAACCAACATCGTGTCACTCTTGTATGATAAGGTCTGATTTATATATACGCGAACTATATGGCCAAAAGTATGTGGACACCTGACCGTCACACCGAGGTGCACAAAAGGTGCGAGCTCCGTGAAGACATGTTAGTGTTAAGGTTGGAAGAACTGGTAGAAGAACTCGCGGGTCCTGCACCGAGCCCTGACCTCAACCCCACTGACTCATCACCTTTTGGGATGAACCGGAACAGGAGCCTCATCGCTCGACATCGGCGCCTGACCTCAACCTCGCTACTGCTCTCGTAGCTGAACGAACACATACAGCCATGCCACAAAATCTAGTGCAACGCCTTCCCAGAAGACAGGAGAAGACTGGAGCGCATTTATAAATGTAGAGTAAGGGACCAACTCCGTGTCGGCACCCACGGTTTTAGAACGGGGGTAACTGATGGAGGGATTTCTCACTCCGCGCACACACCCTGCGCCGACGTCTGCCTTGTGATCTTTCCCACCGTGATGATGTGAATGAGCTTCCTTTACCCACACAACATCTCTGTGCAGCTGGTATCTGAATTCCAGGCCGCCGCACAGCCTCGGGCGCTGTTTGTCGTTCTCGGAGAGTCTCATGACTGTCACGTTGTCTCGACAGCTGCGTACGTAGGTATAAATATCGAGCCTTTCCTTCTTCTCCTCAGCAGTAGAAGACTGCACGGCAGACCGATTCTTGTCTACAGCAGTTGTGATGATAAGGTTTGATAAACAAACCATCAAACTGTTTGTCGATCATTTTATTCGTTCTGAATTTGCGCACACGTGTGTTTTTTTTTTCTTTTTTTTTTTTCTTTTTCCAGGCAGCTGAGCTCCGAGATGAACGCATGCAGAGAGGAGCTTTCAGACATGGAGAAGGAGCTGCTGCAGCTGAGGAGGGACAGCAGCTCTAAAGCCACACAGCTCAGTCAGATGGAGGAGACGCTGCAGGAGACCCGGGGCATGCTGGATAAGAAGAGTGAAATGGGTACACGATAAATAAAATCGCAGTAACGTAGTAACCGTCTTCTACCACGGCACGGCGCTGTAGAGTCTGATTGCGTCTGATGCGTTTTTGCTCAGTGGTGGACCTGGAGGAGAAGCTCCACCGGAGCGAGACGGACAGGCGGAACTCTCTGCAGCGGGCTCGCCTGTTGGAGGAGCAGTTAAACACGGTGCGCGGCGAGCTGTCCGACACGCTCGGCCACCTGGAGGAGCTGAGGGACGTGCTGCAGAGGACTCAGCTCGCCGCCGACCAGCGGCAGGCCACCATCCACCAGCTCACCGCAGAGCTCAGGTGAGGCTCCTCCCCCCAGCAGCTACGCTGTCGGTCGCGGAGAAAGCCAGCGAGGCTCGTCACGTTCTGCGACCTCGTCGGCCCCAGAGAGCGTGTATGTATGTGTGGGCGTGTCTCTTCTAGCGCTTCAGCTCCAACTGGGTCAATCATCACGGTCTCTCACTCTCCTTTTTATTTATTTATTTTTATTCGTTTTATGTAAATATATGCAAATCTGCCTCTTTTTTTTTTCTTTTCTGAATAATAAATTGCTTGATATGATGCTTTAAGATAAATAAATAAATAAATAAATAAATAAAGTAATTTGATACATGAAAACATACAGCAGTATCTACACTTTAAATCCTCATTCAGAAGTTCTATCCTCAACCCCACATGCCCCGCCCTTCCTTTTTCCTGGTAAACCCGCATTTGCATATTGTAACCTGATTGGCTGAGATATTTTAGCGACGCAAGAACTCTTTCCTGAAACGCGGTTAAGACGAAAAGCAGGTCGATTTAAGGTGATTTTAAAGAGCCAGTACCCTGAGGAGAACCGTGACTCCTCTGCGTTTTTATTTTTATCTCGTGGACCGGGTGTTGCGGTTCACTCGGGCGTGTTTAACACGCTGAACATTCTCCACAAGGGGGAGCTAGTGCCGCTAAAGGAAGCTCCGAGTCCGCCACCTTTTTACGAAACACCTACAGCATCATCGCACCAAGCACAGTAGGGTTCCTTAGTAGAACCGAACTGAAGGAGGACATTTTGTATCCTCGCTCCTTCAAAATGGCTGCTCAGGATGTGCGTCAAACCTGTAATGTCGGCCTGTTTTTATTTTTATTCACGATCATTTTTATTGTAAATTACATATACACATTTTGAGTTATGAAATATATATATCTACATCAAGAAAAATATCCATCCTCACAGTGTCCCATGAAAACAGAATCGCATCATAACCCTGAAGAAACATCGACTGTTTCAAGTAGAATTTTATTTACCCTAAGGGGGAAACAACGAATATATCGTTACACCACGTGTTCCACGCTGGTGAATATATCAACGAATATATCGTTACACCACGTGTTCCACGCTGGTGCAAAGTTGAATTCAGCCGCTTAAGATCGTTATCGTACGATGCAGAAATGACCGTCAGCAATCATCTATGCCATGTTTATCGGTTGTTTAAAATAATAAATAAATACAACATCTTTAAAAAGGTGCCATGTAATTATATGACCCAAATACACACACACACACACAACTCATAATTACTGTAAAGATGTGTATTTCTCCTTCTCACACACACACCGTGAGTTTAACACCAGACCTTTCGTGCATTGTGTGTTCATGGAGCTCCACCCACTCCGCGGTCCGGCTCGATCCAGTTCACCTTGTCGCTTGTTTATTTAATTTCATACGTTTCAAAAGGTGCACAGAAGAAGGAACGATAGAAACGCAACGTAAGCCAGCAGGTAGAAATATGGCTTCGTATGTTTCGAGGTATGAAGGTGGTCGGTGTAAATGAGAAGGAAGAAAGTGTTTTGTGCCTCGAGCAAATGATTGAGGTCTCAGATTTAGGGCAGAAAGGGGATGCTCAGTTAAATGTGATGGATTTCTGTTTAACTGTGTGTGTGTGTGTGTGTGTGTGTGTGTGTGTGTGTGTGTGTGTGTGTGTGGACAGGGAGAGCCAGCAAGAGCTGGAGGAGAGGAATCATGAGGTGTTGGATATGGACACTGCACTGAAGGAGAGACAGGGGGAACTGCAGCAGAGAGCAGAGCTGGTAACACACGCACGCACGCACACACACACACACACACACACACACACGTCATGAGAGCAGAGCAGGTGTTTGCCATTAAACCGAGAACCCATGACGCATTTTGCTTTAGACGTTACAACCAAAATTCACAAAAATTCTCTATTGTACAAGAGTCTCTCTTCCTTTGCATTAAAGCGGCAGTATGCAACATTTTCGCCCGAAAAATTTACAAGCGCCAATACTTTTCGAAAAATCCTCAAAGGCAAAAAATATAAATTAAGGGTCAAAGGTGGAACATGGAACTGATGCCAGACGTGCGGATTGTTTATTAAATGTGTTTACATGATCTGATTATCTTATTTGCACGGTTTATTTATTTACATTTTTTTCATCATTTTATTTGCATCATAAATGAAGACAGTGTCGAGCGCGGTTTGCGTAGATTCCGTTTAAAAAAACAAAAAAACAAATAGATATTTAGAGGTAAAATGACTCTGGTGTTAAAATGTAGGAATTTTTTTCTTCACCTTCAGAGTTTATTGGCTTGGTTGCTAGGCAACCGGTGAGGTGCGACATTATGAATTTCGACGCTGATGTGTAGACCTGAAGTTTTCCCATTACATGAGTGCAAGTCAGCGTGTTGGATGAGCTATTTCCCGAAATCAGATCTTTTTATTTTTAAATGAAAAGTGCATGCAGTAACACATTTCTACCAGAGGGGTCTCCAAAAATCGGCGTTTGTGACTATTCACAAACAATAGGGTAAACAGTACGTGAAAAGTGAGGGAGAGTTTTAAATAGGCTTAAACACTCGCTCGCTTATCGGAGAATGTATCGCAATTCAACCAAGTCATTTTTTTCTTCTTGGAATTAAGATTAGAGTTTGAAAATCTGTTATGTTCCTTGGCCTTTCTGAACCCTAAAACTTATTATATTCTGACAACACGGTGAATTATTAAGTAAATATTAGATCTGGGTTCCCTTTAAGGTTAATAAAAGTGCCTCGTTTGTGTTTGTTTTTTGTTTCTTTTTTAAAAAAATTTATTTCCCCCCATGTCCAGCAGATGGCACCACGAGACGCGATTTGGAGGCTGTTACTCTTTTTCAGTGCTTTTAAAGTATATACAGATAAAATGTCAGTGAAAACATGCTTGTTTCACTTGCAGCTCGGACAGCTGGATGTGGTCATTAAGGAGCATAAGCTGGAGATGGAGAGGAAGGTGGAACATCTGCAGGAGGTCCAGGAGAAGACCGAGAGAAAGCTCAGAGAGAGAGAGAAACAGGTACAGAGCTCCTTACACGTGTTTAAAAACCCACATGATGCGGTTATCTGAGGACAGAAGGGGGCGTCTCTGACTCTGCGGCTTCGCTTGTAGGTGGGGTTTCTGACTGAGAAGCTGGAATTGGTCAAATCCCAGCTCCAGGGGAAGGAGGATCTGGAAAAGGTGAGAAACAGCATTGTTTAAAATTTTATTTTATTTTTTTTAAAAGTCAAAAAAAAACCCGACGCAGCTGTGCTGTTGGATCAGAGGATACGCAGTGAAGCGGCGTGACTGTTGACACAGCGCAGTTGAGTTCTCGCTTCTGATTGGTCGGAAGAGGAGGTGTTGATGAGTTGTCTATAACAGCAGCCCTGTCCGTAGCAGGTTTATATTAACGCGCTCATTCTAGTAATACGTTATCGTTTCTATAGTAACAGCTCGTTCACATTTCACATACGGTGAGGTTTTCTGTACGGAGATGTTCATGTGATATTTATGGAAGGAGTCTCCAGTACCAGAGGTGAAGCTGTAGCGTTAAGTTTTCCGACATCTTCGGGTTTACATTCTGCGGTTTCTCGTTAACGTGACAAGCTGCGTTTAGAGAGTGAGAGTGTGAGAGAGTGCTTATAGAGGGTGTGAACGTACGATTACACTTCTAACTCCTGAGTGTGTGTGTGTGTGTGTGTGTGTTTCAGAGTGCGTTGGAGCTCGGTCAGCAGCTGCGTGTGTGTCGCGAGCAGCTCCAGAAGAGCGCTCAGGATCTGCAGGACACACACACTCGCTGTGATGCTCTGAGCAGGCAGCTGGACAGCGTCTCACAGCAGGAGAGACAGAAGGTGCAGGCTTACACACTTTCCTAAACTGTTATACATTCATATACACAGGGTAGGAAAGGGTGGCATGGAGGAGCAAGAGGCCACGCCCCCTTCAGTAGGACTGACTGGCATAGAGCCCATGCCTCCTTTACCATTACTGTGTGTGTGTGTGTGTGTGTGTGTGTGTGTGTGGACCTTTGGCCAGTGTTGTATTTAATGAGTAACTGTGTACGTGCGCAGAGTACGATCATTAAATCCGACTGAGGCGTGAAGTAAAGCCACGAACTCTTATCCTGTAACTCCACACGTGTTTTCTCCAAAAGAGCAGGAACTAAAAATGTTCCTAGAACTGTGGAGCAGGAACTAAAAGCTTTGTTCGCTTTTTTAAAATTATTTATTTATTTATTTATTTATTTTATTATAACTGCAAACAAGACGATGAGGTTGTGTGAAAGTTCCTTATATGGTGTAGATGCAGCATCTGTCTCTGTCTCTGTCTCTCTCTCTCTCTCTCTCTCTCTCTCTCTCTCTCTCTCTCTCTCTCTCTGAGCCGTCAGTTATCTCTCCCGATCTCAGTCATTCTCCCTTTTTGTCTTTCTTTTTCTCTTTTTACACTCTCTTTGCTTCTCTGTGCCTTTGCTTTCTCTCTTTACTTTCTTTTTGCCTCTTCTTACTCTGTTTCTCACGTTTCCTCTTTCTCTTTACTCTTTCTCTCTTAACACTTTCTCTTTGCCTCTCTTTACACTCTCTTTCTCTCTCTCTCTCTCCACCTTCTGTCTCTCTTTATGCTTTCTTTTTCTCTCTCTTAACACTTTCTTTCTCTCTCTTTACGCCTTATCTTTCTCTCAACGCATTCTCTCTTTACACTTTCTCTCTCTTTACACCTTCTTTGTCTCTTTACGCTTTGTCTGTCTTTACACTCTCTCTGTCTCTCTCTTTACACTTTCTGTCTCTCTACACTTTCTTTTTCTCTTTACGCTTTCTCTGTCTCTCTGTTTACACTTTCTCTCGCTTTACACTTTCTTTGTCTCTTTACGCTCTCTCTGTCTCTCTTTACGCTTTCTTTTTCTCTACACTTTGTCTCTCTCTTTACGCTTTCTGTCTCTCTCTTTACGCTTTCTGTCTCTCTCTTTACGCTTTCTGTCTCTCTTTACACTTTCTTTTTCTCTACACTTTGTCTCTCTCTTTACGCTTTCTCTTCGCTCTTTACACTTTCTTTTTCTCTTTACACTTTCTGTCTCTCTTTACACTTTCTTTTTCTCTACACTTTGTCTCTCTCTTTACGCTTTCTGTCTCTCTCTTTACGCTTTCTCTTCGCTCTTTACACTTTCTTTTTCTCTTTACACTTTCTGTCTCTCTCTTTACGCTTTCTCTGTCTCTCTCTTTACGCTCTGTCTCCCTTTATTCTTTTTTTTTTTTTTTTTTTGCTGTTGTCTCACATAAAGTCCCTCTTTACATGTCCTCTTGTTTTACGCTGCTCAGGAACCAGGTTGTACATTAACATTAATGGCTTTCTTGCTCTGTGGGCAGCGCATCAGTGATCCAAACTGCTCGTGCGTTCGTACGTGCGTGCGCGTGTATGTGTGTGCGTAGGAGACTGACGTGCAGCAGCTGCGGGAGAAGCTCCGTGTGGTTGAGAAGTGGCGGCTGCAGGGTGAGGCTCAGTTGCAGACCACAATCACCGAACTACAACATGAACTGCAGCAGCAAAGAGAAGAGCACAACAGAGAGGTACGCACACACGCGCACACACACACACACACACACACACAGCTACAGCAGTTCTCTGAAGAAAAACCAAAATGAAAGGAATTTAAGTTAAGTTTAGTTGGGCCTAAAACGAGTGCACGGTATTTTTCTAGCCGATCAGCCAAGAAGTGTTGAGGGATGTTTTTAGCTTTGCGCTCAAGCTACGATGCTGTTGTCACTAACCGCAGACCGCACGCCTAAATAATCACACGCTTCTCTCAAGTCCCCATAAAGACGTCACGTGTGCTTAAACAGTTTCTAAAAACCAAGCAGAATAAGTCTGTAGAGTAAGTAAGGAATAAAACCCCTCCACGTCATGCTGTAGTAGGAAAACGATCACTGCGAGGGTGACGCGATGAAGCAGAGTCACTGTTACCACCCCGACCTCGATTCATCTCCTAAACCACACAACTACAGAAATCCAGTCGTCCACATTCACGCCGTTCACTTGTGCGTCTGTTTGTTCCTTCCTTCCTTTCTTTTTAAACCCCGAAGGTGTCGGCTCTTCAGCAGACCCGTGGGCAGCTCCTGAAGGTGTCCGAGCAGATCTCCGTCAGCCTCCGAAGCTCTCAGGAGCAGCTGGAGGAAGCCAGAGCCGACGCCGCCGAGCTCCACACGCAGCTCCGGTCCACACAGCAGCTGTTACAGCACGCCAACGAAACGCTGCTCGTTAAGGTCAGGACGAGAAACCTCAGTATCGCGCATCCGATCCGATCCGATCGACCAGGGGGTGGAGCCTGTAACCGTTAGTACAAGTATGAAAACAGACAAATAAAAAACCCGAATTTATCCGAGTCAGCGTTCACACTTGGTACGGAATGGGGCAGCCGTTTAAAAATTTGGCCCAGATGTGCTTCGTGACATGCCACGCCCACTTTTTTAAACCGTATGCTTATATTATTAATTATAGATACATTATTGTTGATTTTTCTTTGAAATCTGGCTTACACACACACACACACACACACACACAATTTACACTTATTTAAAAGATGAAGCGATGCTAAATGTCTCGGTCTGTGGAGTTTTCATTTCGTTCATATATTACGGATACACTAAATTTGCGGCTTCTGTTTCTAAATATTAAAGCGTGGTGTACGTTTATAGAGCTGCTGTTGTTGACACTGTTGAGATGTTGAACATTTTTACTAAGAATTTACAGAATGTCCTGATTTATCGACTTTGATCTTGCCATGAAAACAGCCGTTGATGCTGACATGGCATTAAAAGAACAATAAATAAATAGATTCTGATTTTACATCAAAACTTACATAAACGTCCCGACCAAAGTCCGGACCAAATTTTGAGACGGCCGCCATTTTGTGACGCGCGAGAGCTGACTCGGGGGTGTTCGGGGGTGTTCGGGGGTGTTCGGGGGTGTTCATGGGTGTTCATGGGTGTTCATGGGTGTTCATGGGTGTTCAGGGGTGTTCATGGGTGTTCAGGGGTGTTCATGGATGTTCATGGGTGTTCATGGGTGTTCAGGAGTGTTCAGGGGTGTTCAGGGGTGTTCAGGGGTGTTCATGGGTGTTCATGGGTGTTCATGGGTGTTCATGGGTGTTCATGGGTGTTCAGGGGTGTTCAGGGGTGTTCAGGAGTGTTCAGGAGTGTTCAGGAGTGTTCAGGGGTGTTCAGGGGTGTGTGTTTTCATACTTGTACTAACATGAGGATTTCAGTCGTAGCGTACCTTTAATCTTGCTTTAATCATACCCAAACATTTAGCTGTGGAATATCTGGCAGGCGTTTATCATTTCTGATGAATTCGTAGGAAAAGTTTCAGGTATTTAAACACCGTGCATCGATGTAGGATAATCGTAGTAGTGATACGCCAAGCGTGGGAGTGTCGGGTCTGTTTACCTGTAAGCACTGGGTGTGCACGTGAGGCGTTAAACCGATGAGGAGAGATCTGTTTTGGCACACCTGAGGACATTTAAAGCCGCCGAAGCTGTTTGTTGAAGACTTCTCAAGGTTACACCCTCAGAGCCTGTTCTTCTGGCTGCTTTTGGGTCGTGTCGTGCCAGGCCCTGTCGCTTGATTTACGGCTCAGACTCAAAAGATTTTTGTTACGAGAACGCCGTAAAGCATTTCAAACTTGATTCGCCTGTGAGGAGTCTTCACGGTCGTTCGTTGGCGTCCACCGAGACCGAAAACACGACACGGACTCCCTTCTTTGGCTTTACGTGACCTGTTTTGTCATTGGTTGCAGGTGGAGAAGGTCTGCACAGGCACTCTGTCTACCCCCACCCACAGATTCCCTCTCCTCTTAGATGGACATTCCCATACCAGTGTCCCCTTCAGGGTTTCCAACTAGTTGTCTTTCCCGACACTGTTCGATCGAGAACTGACCAGGAGGCATCTTCGTAAGGTCTCTGAACCGCCTCGACTTGTGCCTCTCGAGTAGCTGGAGCAGCGTCTCTTCCCACAACGCTCTCCCATGCTGCAGAGGACCTCACGATGTTTCAGAGCGCACGCCCGGCAATCAAGGGCCTATTTAGTTTGATTTGTCTAGCGCTTTCAACAACAGCAGCTTTACAGAAACATATAAACACAGGGTGGAGATTTCAAGCGTGTGAATTGATCCCTATCGAGCGAGCCGGTGGAGACGGTGGTGAGGAAAAACTCCCTGAGACGATACGAGGAAGAAACCTCGAGAGGAACCGGACTCCGAAGGGAACCCGTCCTCGTCTGGGGAACGAGAGCCAAGCGTGTTAGTTTATAGACGTAAAATACTGTCGTAGTTACACAGTAGTTATTGGTATTAGTTATTAGTAGTTATTATTAAGTTGGAAATAAGAAGAAAACGGCAGTTAAGAAGAATTTCATTCGTTCTTAGGAATGTTTCTCAGATCCAGTCCGAGGTTCCCAGCCCTGGTCCTCGAGGAACTTGTTTCTGTCTGCGTTGTCGTTTTTTTTTTTGTTATTGTTGTCGTTTTTTTTTTTCCTCGCTCTAATTAAATCGACTAATTAACAGGTTCCTGATTGGTGGCTCGCACGTCTGTCTACAAAATCTGATAAATCCTTAAGACCATGGGAAAGCTTTTATTTTTCCTTTACAAGAGTTTTAAATCAACTAGCTTATCAGGACTGTTTTTTTTTGTTTTTTTTTTCATTTTTTTTTTTTTTATTAACCCGAGTAGCAACGATAAACTCCACATCTGTAGATAAATTAAATTAAACACCGACGCTTTTTCGGTCAGCGATCAAAGTTAGCGAGGTTCATATTTCCGGTCGGTTCGTTGGCGTCGCTTATTTGCATTCAAGTAAAAACACTGCACATTCACGTTAGACATCCATCCATCCCTCCATCCCTCCATCCATCCATCCATCCATCCATCCCGCTTTATCCTTTTCAGGGTCATGGGGAAACCTGGAGTCTATCCCAGGGAGCATGGGGTACAAGGCGGGGTACACCCTGGACAGGGTGCCAATCCATCGCAGGGCACAATCACATACACACTCACACACCCATTCATACACTACGGACACTTTAGACACGCCAATCAGCCTACCGTGCATGTGTTTGGACTGGGGGAGGAAACCGGAGTACCCGGAGGAAACCCCCGCAGCACGGGGAGAACATGCACACTCCACACACACAGGACCACGGTGGGAATCGAACCCCCGACCCTGGAGGCGTGAGGAGAACGTGCTAACCACTAATCCACCGTGCTCCCTCCATTAGACATGTATTTATTATTTTGCGTCGCTGCTTACAGACGAGGCCACGCCAAAAAACAACATTCTCTCACTCGAAAGCGGCAGAAAACGAAACCCATTCTCACCTCCTCCCTTCATTCCATAAATATCTGGCACCCTTACTGCGGTTTTGAGAACACAGGAACGTTCCTTTCTGATTGACGTGGGTGTGTCCGAACAGGAAAGATTCGAGAACATTCAAGCATTATGTCCTGAGGTGTATAATAATAATAATAATAATAATAATAATAATGATGCTAATAATCCATAATAAGGTTTCAAACTCCACGACTGTATAATCGTTTATTCGGTTTGTCAGTTGAAATTCATGAAGTTGTCGCCTTGACCGATCAGGAGTTGAAAAACGTCTCACACGTGTTTTATTCACGTTAGATTAATCCAATCTTATCTGGTTTAGTACGTGCAGAACGCTGTCTAATTACACAACTCGCTCCTACGTTCCAGGAATCGGAGATCGCACGTCTCCAGGCGAAGATCTCCAGCCTCGAGAGAGCCTCCGAGCTCCACAGCTCCACGCTCCATCACGAGTCTGGCACATTTCCTCCCCTCTCTCCTCCTCTCAAAGACCCTGCGCCAAATGTCCCCCCTTCCGTCAACGACCCCCTCGGTCGCTCCAGCATCTCCTCCAGCTCCTGGAGGGAAGCCTCGTCAGACGTGTCTCTGGAGCTCTCGGAGAGCCTGAAGGCCAGCGTGAAGGCGGCTCTGAAGCCTCCGGGTTCCCCGTGCAGTGGCTGGCAGGGCCTGAGCCACACGGAGCTCTCCTCCGGCTCAGACATGACCTTCAACCCACTCACCTACATGCTGGATGGAGAGGAACCCGAGGAAGCGGAAATGGACTCTCTGTCAGGCATGCTGAGATTCGTTAATCAGACTCTGGCCCTGCAGGAACAGCACTCGGACACGCACGTCCAGGCAAGTTAGAACAGGAAGTGAAGGATCTCTTAATGCAGATGTTTCTCAACGGCTTTACGATCAGACACCGAGGATTACGCAGTTCCCGATGGGTTCTTCAGACGTTTAAGAGTCGAGGTTCTTTTTGTTTTCCTTCTATAAAAGGACCGCAGCGAAGACGGCTTTGAAGGGGAGGGATCATAACAGGAAACGACGTTTTGAAGAGGATCCTTAGATCTTTCCAGAGTTTAATACATCCTGGTTGTGGTTCCTGACCATCTGATGATCTGGTGTTCTCCCGTAGGACTCGTTCATGAATTAAAAACAATCCTGGCCACTTGAAGTTTCAATTTTAATATTTTTATATATATCCACACACACACACACACACACACACACACACACACACACACACACACACACACACTAATGTGAATGTTGTGTTTTTGCCCCTTTTTTATTTTTATACGTCTTCAATAAAATGAATCTGTTTTATGATTTATGAATGTTTTCTCTTTGATGTTTGTTTACGTCACACACTGGTCAGTTTAATCCGATTTTATACCACAGGATTTGCTGTTGCAGGAAATGACGTCACTTCAGCGACGGTAAGCGTCAGGCCGCGTCACATGACTCCGTTGTCGATTATTTTCCTAACACGGCATGCCCCCTCCATTACTTCTCACATGAAACATGAACATTACGCGATGGCAGCAGATTGCTCGTACGAACTTCCCCCGGTTCTTTATGTTTCTGGACCGATTCACCTCCATTAGCGTAAGGAGCTAGCATAAGGACTTTTAATAAGTCACTCTGGATAAAAGCGTAATCCTTGTTCCAGTAATTCCATCCAAAAAAAACCCCCCAAACGTTCAGCTGTGGAATGAATCGGAACTCAGAAACTATGCTAGATAGCTAACGTTAACTCTAGCGCTTTCTTTATCTACTACACGGCGAATTTCTCGTTTCGTTTTGAGGCGGGTTTGTAGAGCAAAAAAGAGCACCGGTAGCGGTGGTGAAAGCCGACGAACAAGCAAACAAAGGACTCGATAAACATTCGCTCGCGAACAAAAGACGGGGGTTCTGCTCAAAGCTCGCTTGAAATCTTTCTCCCTCAAACGCCGGCTTCGTGCATCGAAAACGTCCTTTGTTTGAAATACGATGCCGAAACGAGCGGCGACGACGAATCCGTTCTCGCTGTTCAGATCGGATGATTTTCACGCCAGCATCACTCCACGCCTCATCTCCACTGAGGCTCGTCGCGTCGTTCCAAGAACAGGAACGAAAATAACTGAAATAAAATTAGAAACGTGTATAAGATTGTAGGTGTGCAGTACGATCCTGAAGGATAGGGTTTGTCGTGTAAACTCTCTGGATTGAGAATCGACCGAACGTCACGTCGTTCATCATCACGACGCACGACGACCATAAACGAGGACGAAAGGGGAACTAGTCTCGCCCGAGAGCGAGAGCATGGACGGTGCCAAAGAAATGAACATAGACAAAAACAAAAACCTACACTAGGCTGGATTTCATGTAGCTGACCTGACTCCCAAGAACGTGCTAACTACACTAGGCTAAGCTAACAAGAAATACAAGGGTGTCGGTGGAACCCGCCCTCTAGCCTCGGGTGTCTAGAGATTCAATCACACCCACGTGATGGGATGTAGGTCACACACAACCTTACCTGTTCTCAAAGCAAGGGAGCTAGTATAAGGGTGGAAAGGAGAACAAAGCAAACAAGCCAACGCTCAAAACAGCAGGCTAACTCAAGGGCATCAATCTTCTGCTTTTAAATGGACGGCTCCGCCTCTTTCGGCCAGGTTCCTGCCTTCCCATTGGTCGGGTCTTGTCGAACAGTAAATGGCGACCTAATAAATCTGCCGTTCTGTTAATCCGTGTAACAGTGATGGTGTGGAGAAGGACTAAATCGCCGTATTAAATTCATCAAACATCAGGTTATATTTTTACACACCAGCTCGGTCTTTTTTTCACTTCTTCAATAATGTGTGATTTATGATCGCTGCGTCGATTCGATTCGATTCGCTTTTTATCTGTGTAGCACTTTCAACAGCGGACGTCGTCGACGCAGCTTTACAGAAACATATAAACACAGGGTAGAGATTTTAAGCGGAAGATCTCCCTGAGACGGTACGAGGAAGAAACCTCGAGAGGAACCCGACTCAGAATGAAACCCGTCCTCATCTGGGGAACGACGGAGAGTGTGAAAGTGAAAGAAAGGTCATTATGGTGTTTATATGAAGTCTCTTTGTTGAACTTGTTCACTAAAGGAGACCCGAGTGTAAACCTGCATGTGATTCATTTCACTCGCTCCCTTGTAAATCGATGCGTCGAGCCGAGTCACCCCCCGTACACCCTTTAGTACCGGCCCGGTCAGTGCTGCGATAGTTTAAATGACACCAATTGTTTGTTTATATTTCGGGAAATCGAACCAATTAAATTCGCTAGGAAATATCGTGGGTAGGTACGTCCAAGGTAATAACCGCACGGGCACGACGATGACCTGGAGTGATGTAGCTGAGGTTGAGGAACTGTCAGATTTCACACGCCATGTCGGCACTGCTGACATTTCTACATCTGGATTAGTTCCAGTGTTTACGACGTGCAGAGTGATTAGAGATTCTATTTAATCCCCTCCCAACAAAAAAAATGTTTGGTTTAGGCCCCGCCCACTCCGGGGTTAAGCCCGAACACAGATACGTGTATGTTAAGCTATCTCTCGGATGGATGAAGTGATGTGGAAAAGCTCCTTCTTTCAGGTATACATCCTGCACTGGACTTCCTGCAATGTGAGCGTATAATTATGCAGGGTTTGGTTTTGTTTGTTTTGTTCTCTCTGTGCACCGGGTCATGTTTAAACACATCGCTATCCCAGACTGTAGGCGTGTCGTTTTTTGTTTCCATTCTCGTTCCTCCGAAAGACGTTTCCAAATCCTTCTGTCCACTACGATCGCTTAAAATATCACAAAAATATCTTCGGGCTAAAAACAACCACATTACAAACACAACATGAATACACGCAGTATAAATGCATTGGTAATGTCTTCTATAGCGTACCTAACCCCATACAACCCCCTGACCTGTATAAAGGATCATAAAGGTTCAGGAAACCTTTATACGTTCATAAGAGCACGTTCGCCTCACGCCTCCAGGGTCGGGGGGTCGATTCTCGGCGTGGCCCTGTGTGTGTGGAGTTCGCGTGTTCTCCCCGTGCTGCGGGGGTTTCCTCCGGGTACTCCGGTTTCCTCCCCCAGTCCAAACACATGCATGGTAGGCTGATTGGCGTGTCCAAAGTGTCCGTAGAGTATGAATGGGTGTGTGAGTGTGTATGTGATTGTGCCCTGCGATGGATTGGCTCCCTGTCCAGGGTGTACCCCGCCTCGTGCCCCATGCTCCCTGGGATAGACTCCAGGTTCCCCGTGACCCTGAAAAGGATAAAGCGGTGTAGAAGATGGATGGATGGGAACCGTGCACTGGGGTTTGTGTAATGCGTTATCTAAGCCTTGAAGTATAATGCCTTATAACATGCATCCTCAAATACTCCAGTGTTTTATAAATGCCCAGAACTCTTCGTACGAGCATTATTCCAGGTCATACGTGAAATAAGTGGGTTTAATGAATGAATGAATTTTGATTTCATTTCAAATGTGAATATGGTATAATTACATTGCGTTCACTGTACTGGAACAGACCTGATGCATGAATGACCAGCTTATTCCACAGTTTATAGACTCTTATGTATGCTTCATTCATCAGAAGTGCTGATACAGTGGGGTTTTTTTTTTTTTTTTTTTTTTTAATCTCCGTGAACGTTCGTCTTCAGAGCTCAAAAACGTCGTTAAGTCGCGTTTAAAAGAATCGTCGCGCATCTAATTAAAACGGGTCGATACTCGAGGTCGTAGGCGGACGAACGTTCGTCGGTAGAGTACAGACGGGGTTATAATGAATAACGTAGTTGTGAAGTTTTCTCATCACGAGGTCTCGCCGATTGTGAGAGTGACACGTCGCACGGTTCTGCTTTCGTGTCGCGGTTGTGTGTTTTCGAGCGCGGCAAGAGGATGTGAGTCAAGACTGACCTGATTGCCAGAGTTAATCTCACGCAACCATTCTGTCTCGTACGAGAATCTCGAGCCTGATTTTCGTCCCTTACGCCGGTGGAAATATTCTGCCGTTTAATATAAACTCGCAGGACCGATGAACGTTTTCCACGTTCGCTCACACCTCCGGGATGTTTTATTTTTAAAACGCATTATGACCCCGTTTATGAACACGTCCCCATGGTTTTGACAGCTTGCACGCTGGCGTCTGCCAGAGGGTTTTGTGGTCATGTCAATGGCGCTCTCGGAGAGGAAGTGGGGTTGTTGTTTTTGAAGCTGGTGTGCTGTTCTTGCGAGCTGCAGAACCCTGCTTTGAGACCTGGTTTGTGTGCTTTGATTACCTTCGGCTCAGTGCAGAGCTGTTGATGTGAAGACTGGATTTGAATGTTGTCTTTGTCTAATGCGAGAACGCAGCTTTGCAATTCAAATCCGACAAAGCCGTGAATCTTATCTGCGAGTCCCCTCCGGAGCATCTGATGGGCCTGGCGACGTTGTCACCTTTCTGCCCTGGACAGGATCTACACCGCGGTTTCCTCACTGGTTGGTCTGAATGGAAACTGGTGCTCTTATCTGCAGCGTTGGTGCTGCAGGGCCTTGTTCTCTTCCTGATGCGTGCTCAGAGCTGCGCTGATCAGAGTCACGATAACTGTTTATAGTGAGGCGCTTTAGAGAGAAGAGAACAGCGAGCTGTGACTCAGTCACGCACATTACACGGACAGTCGTGTCAGTTTGATATACTCAATCTATCATATACTTAATCATATTACATAATATGATATACACCCCTGCACTGGGACTTATAGTATAGGCCCAGAGGCCACGCCTCCTTCACTGGTACTGACAGGCACAGAAGCCACACCTTATTAAATGGGACTATCAGGAATAGAGGCAGACGCCCCACCTTTGTCAATGGGATTGTTCAACCCAGGCCACACCTCCTTCGCTTTGACTGACAGGCACAGAAGACATACCTCCTTGAACTGACAGGAGCAGAGGAGGAAGCTACACTCCCATTGCTGGTAGTGAGAGACACAAGGCCACACCTCCTTTACCGGGACTGACATGAATAGAGACAGAGGCCACACCTCCTTCCATGGGACTAACAGGATGAGAGACTGAGGCCACACCTCCTTTACCAGGACTGACAGGAATAGAGATAGAGGCCACACCTCCTTCACTGGGACTGACATGAATAGAGACAGAGGTCCCGCCTCTATTCACTAAATCTTGGCGCCCCTGCTGTACAGTAATGACCTCATCGTGCTGACCTCGCTCCACAGGCCTGCCGCTGTTTATGACTCACTTCACACCCGACGAAGCAGCACTTCCTGTCCCACAGCCTGACTCTTCCCTTATACTTTTCTCCGTATTGTTCATCATAGTGGATCCTTTTCCTTTTTGGTTTAGCTTCCCGAAGCCTGAAGCGGGTTCTCCGTGCTCACCTTCTAATCAAGTTTACTGTTTTTTCACATTTATTTGACGGGGGGCTACACACAATCTCTTCAGGGTTTTTCGGAGTGCGCGCCTCCCGGGTCTGTGATGTGATGACAGGCCTCACTGTGGCCTAAACACGTCCTCGCGGTTATTTAAAAGGAAGTTAGCGCACCAGGAGGCATGCTAATCCTAGCTTTATTCTGGACTGCACAGTCAGCGAGACCCGCTGCCTCTCTGTGTGTGTGTGTGTGTGTGTGTGAATTATCAGTTGGTGCAATGTAAACATGCATGGGTGAAGCTGTTCATTATGTTCTTCATAACAATAATCAGATTGTGGTTGTGCTCTGGTGCGTGCCGTGTCGCAGATGTTTGCTAGGCATCTAGCGTGCACACAGAGAGCTATTAATGCTGCGTGTGGTGAAACACCACGCTGTAGTGGACCGATTGAGAGTCCCTCGTGCCGAAATGAACATGGTGAACTATCTAACAGGTTCATATGGGACTTTCCAGCATTGGCACATCTTTATGTAGCAACCAGGCTTAAATGAAGACACCATCTCTTAACGAAACAGGCTCTAGCTAAGGGAATCAGTTAAAGGAACGATTTCACCAGCGTTGACGATTCCCCAATACCTATAGATATCTAACTTCCTAATTCAGTGTTCACCAACCTTCTTCCTGGAGGTTTCATCTCCAAACCAAACTCTAACACGCCTGTTTTTGTTGATCAAGGACTTCCTGAGGTAATGATTAGATGGTCAGGTGGTCATCATTATGGTCGGAGATAAAATTTTCAGGAAAGTAGATCTCCAGGAACAGGGTTGGGGACCGCTGACCTTAGACATGTTTGGCAGGGATCGAACCCTGAACCCTGAACCCTGGAGCATTGAGGCACCAATCAGAACTGCTCGGGACACGACGCCGGCCTCTGAGCGTGACGTGTGAAGTGAACACGAGAGTACTTCGGTGGAGCGGTTTGCGCGAGCCGTCATTAAGCCGCTTTAAGGGCGGTTTCGTTCCGCGGGATTATCGCAAACACGTGACCGTGGGACAAAACAAACGAGGAAGAAGAAACCCACCGAGCACGGCTGCTTTTAATAATCGGGCGTCTAAACGAATCAGCGGCTGCTTCTTTGCCGTGAAGCAGAGGACAGTCGGGAGGCCGAGACCGTCGAGTTCTGGGCGTGCCTTTTGGTTCAAACCTGTTTTTAACGTTCCTCTGCACAGGAGAACGTGGAAGTGTGGTTTATAGTCGTTGACAAGACCGTCTTCACGCCTGCGTTGACGGAGGACGATAAATCTAGTTGATGTTCTCGTCTCGCTGGTGTTTCCACACCAAATTTCCATGCAAGGTGTTATCTCGGACTGCAGAACTTCAAAACACTGCTTCGGTATAACTCCGCCCCCTCGGGCCCCACCTCACAGAGTTTGAAGCTGGATGTCGTGTGTATGAACATATAGTTCCTTGAAGAGTAAAACACGGCAAATTACAATATTCACGTAGTAAAGAAGGACACGTCGTGCGTCTTGATCCGTTTAGAGTTATGAGTAATGTTGCGAAACATCCCTGAAACAAGTTCTCGTTCTGACTCGCGTTACAGCGGCTCCGTATAAACGCTCGTCCCCTCACCAGCCTCCTCGCTTTCTTTCTCTCTCCTGAAGTTAATAATAACAAACAAAATGAACGCAACTTGTCATGTTACCAAAAAAACAACAACAACAACAACGCGACACCATGGAAGCTCCGTCGTGCTGCAGATGTCGGAAGATTTACAAGGTTACAAAGTGTTGACGCTGGAGACTCCTTACTTTAACGTTACGTCACTATATCAACTTTTGAAATACAATGAAAAAAGCTGTTTATCAGTCCGTACAGGATTTCGCTGCGTTATTTTGCGATCGTTGCAAAAACTGCGTATCCTTTTCAGGGTCACGGGGAACCTGGAGTCTATCCCAGGGAGCATCGGGCGCGAGGCGGGGTACACCCTGGACAGGGTGCCAATCCATCGCAGGGCACAATCACACACCCGTTCATACACTACGGACACTTTAGACACGCCGATCATTCTACCGTGCGTGTGTTTGGACTGGGGGAGGAAACCGGAGTACCCGGAGGAAACCCCCGCAGCACCACACACACACAGGGCCACAGTGGGAATCGAACCCCCGACCCTGGAGGTGTGAGGCGAACGTGCTAACCGCTACTTTTTTTTCTTTCTTTTTTTTTTGCTGAACTCTTTGTTTAAACTATATTTGCCTGCATTTCCTCATTTGTAAGTCGCTTTGGATAAAAGCGTCTGCTGTGTGAATACATGAATAAATGTAAATGTAGAAACAGCACTACGCATCTGCTTGACATGTGACAGCTGTTATCACTGTGCATGGGGACGCATTAATTATGCTTCACTGCCCAAATATTTGCTTTAGATGTGGCTTTGTATTGGTGCACACACTGCATCAGGAAAGACACACAGTAACACATCCTGCTGAAGGGTCGTTCTTTTAAAAAGGACAACATTTGGACCTTCAGAATCTTTATGCATTGTAATTCTTGTGGGTTTTCCCTTTAGCTTTTATTAGTAGTAGTATTTTTTTTTTTTTTTTATGCACATGCACTCTAAACTTCTGTAAGACTGGTTTGTACATCAGCACTCCTTCCAGCCTCATCCACGCCTCCATGTCAGGAGGGTTTCAGGGCTCATAGTGTGTACAGAACTGTGTGTGTGTGTCAGTTTGGACAGGAAACTCCACCGAGTGCTTCACCAAACTGCTCTGCTCAGGTTCTCTCCCTCTCTCTGTTTCTGCAAGCTAATCAAGGTAAGGATTTCATATATATATATATATATATATATATATATATATATACATACACATATATACATATGTATGTATGTATTTTTCATGCTTGCTTTGATGTTTTGTACAGTAAAGTGGGCTGGAGCTGCTGTTCGCTTTGAGATTGCATTTGATAAAGTGCATTGCTGTATAATGTTGAGGAGGAAATAGAAATCCAGCAGGGTGTCATTAATGATCAGATCCTTCTCCTGCATGGAGTTTGCAAGAAATAAATAAATAAATAAATAAATAAAGGAAAAGAAAAAAAAAAGAACTCGTCTCCAGGCTGCACTTTTGCGCGCGCGCGCGTGTGAAATTCCCTGCGTGGTATTTAACACGAAAGCGCATTTCCTCTGATTGATTAGTGTACTTTCAGGTCTGTATCCTGAGCTGGATCAAGGACGGAGTGTAGCGGAAAGATGCCGTGAAAGAAGCCGGAGTGTGTGACGTTGCACTTCTGCACAAATTGCGTTTTATTTTTGTCCGTTTTGTTTCCAGCGCGCGCACCATCTTGGTTTCTCAATGTTCTGAACTTAAATGGCTGCCCTTGGAACTTTTATGAGTTAATACGTGTGTGTGTGTGTGTGTGTGTGTGTGTGTGTGTGCGTGCGTGCGTGTGTGCGCGCATTCGTTTTCCGTGCATTTTCCGGAAACACCCGAGCTCACCCCAGGCTGTAAGAATTGTGCACACATTCCTAGCCTTTTGTTTTGATTTTGTAGAATCTATCCCTGTTAGTTTTAAAGTTCTGGACAATGCATCTCCTTGCGCAATTGGTATGTCTTACAGGGTTTAAGATTTTTATTGATAGGCTAGCCCAGTGGTTTTCAAAGTGGAGGCGCCGCCAGGGGGCGCCCGGGGGTCCTCAACAATTTGGTGTGAAAAATAAATAAATGTATGTTTTCTCTTTCTCACTCTCAGGCAAGCACACACACACACACACACACACACACACACACACACACACACACACACACACACACAATCAATTCCTAATGTAATGTAAAGATGTAAGGTGTAATTATGAATTTAAAAAAAAGGGATATATTCAGAAGTCTGTATTAATGTGTTTTAAAGACATCTTGCAAAAGGGGGGCCTCGGTCAAATGTTAATGCCATTTGGGGGGCCTCGCCCTGGAAAAGTTTGGGAACCCCTGGGCTAGCCAATGAAAATAATATTCTAGAGTGGTCCTCCCTGAAACCATCACAGAAATGCTAATGATTTCCACTACAAATACCATTACAGACATTACACACCATCAGCTGTTAGCCATTAAAACCATTACCAAATGTAAAAAAAAACAACAAAACAAAACATGGTATCCACTAGACATAACGTACCGCCAATAGAAGGCGACAGATTACCAGTAGAGACCCACGGGGACCATTAGAGTTTCCAGTACCAATACAATTCCCTTTATGACCATTAAAACCAGTACACATTTTTTCAAGCAATGCTGTCACTATCTACTGAGAGTTTAAGGTAAATCATAAACTGTGTTCTCATAACCAGAAAAGGGAATGAATAACTAACGCTGCTTTATAGCCTACAAAATTAATACATGACCATCAGGTGTGATTTTATTATTTTATTGTTTTATTAGCAAAAGATCACATGTTTGTTTGTGTTTCTGCACAAGTGTCCAAACACATTCAACAAGCAGGATTGATACTGCAAATATGCAGTGTTATATATATATATATATATATATATATATATATGTGTGTGTGTGTGTGTGTGTGTGTGTGTGTGTGTGTGTGTAAAAGTTCCCAACAATGAAAATGTACTTAGGTTCCAGCTAGAACCCTCAAATGTTATTTGGGCTCTTCGTCTAAGAAAAATCTTCTTTGTAGAACCCTGCATCAGAGGGTTTCTCATTTCTAAGTAGGACGTCTTTTAAATAATGCGAATATAAAAAAAATTAAAAAATGAACCCCCTTGGTTGAACTGAACATCCTTCAACCCCAGGCAACAGTTGTAATTTTGCAGAACCATTTTCTAAAAGTTTCCAGGAACTTTCAGTTCAGAGAATGTCCAATGGTGCGTGTGTGTTCTGGGAACGCGTTTATATAACATTCTTACAACGTTGCAGTAACATTCTAATAACGTTGTGAAGCGAACCATTCTTACAGCAGAACATTTCAGGAGCGCTATTTTTAGACCCTCTGTTGAATACTGGCTGAATGTTCTGTTAATGTTCTCGGGTTAGTTGGGAAGATACGGAACTCGACGGAACGCAGTTTTGTACTTGAATACATTTTAAAGGTTCAGGACATCCTCTAGTCTAAGTAGCCATGTTTGTTTCGAAGCCTAACAGTGCCAGTAACCGTCGGCCAGAAGACAAGCGAGTCATCGGGGCCCAAGCATTTTTCCTGCAGCTCCGACAGACTTCTGAATCGGCTCCGAGTTCTATAACCAAACAAAGACGTGACGAGCGCTTCGTCTTCACATTACCCTAGAAGCTAGGTTAATTGCTTTTTCTGAGATTTTACGTTTATGCGCCTTTGTAAAACTAGGATCTAGGATCGTTTGTTTTGGTGATCACTGCAAAGGGAGAGCAATCTGATGACACCGGGTGTCGGTTGTTTGGACATTGGGATGGCCTCACTTTACACGTCACAGATAACATAACAGGAAGTTGTCATGCAATAGGTTGCGTATTGAGATGAATTTGCAATACTGCAAAAGCAAGTTATAATCATACTCGACAGCTCAGATTACAGGATATTAAACTGAAGAGGTCCGTTTCATGAACGTAAATAATGATTTATAATCGCGATGTAATCTGGTGCCACCCAGAAGACAACAGGTTCCATTTAGAGTCTGGTTCCTCTTAAGGTTCTTCCGGAAGTGTTTCACCACCACCGTCTCTTCTGGCCTCATCGTTCTTGATCCAAAAAGTCTCCAGCAGTATGTGTTCTTACATACACGAACAAGCTTTCCATCTTCTGGTTATTTACAGTTCAGAAAGTTTGAATCATTCGACGAATTCGTCCCAAAGCTCCGGTGCTTCCAGTGATCCACAAAGAACGAGCGTCTTCCCTCTTTGCTCACTTACTATCCTTATCCTGCAAACTCACGGAATTCCTAAAGCCTCATATTTCGTGTCGATCGACCAGTTCTTCACCGGTTCCTTCCGCCGTTATAATCCTTTGAAACTGTCTCACTCATATTCTAAGCTCCAGGTGTAGTTCTTCTTTCCGTCCACCTCAGAAACAGCCCAAAACTCTGGACCGCCCATGGCGTTCGGAGATTTGATGGGATGGACACACACGGATGTCCACTATTTAACCCGGTTCTTTCCGTTGCAGGCATCATGGTGTCCCACAAGGAGTTCGATACAGCCGGGAAGGCGCCTGGTCTGCAGATCTGGCGTATTGAGAACATGGACCTCAAGCCTGTTCCCAAGAACTTCTATGGAAGCTTCTACACCGGAGACGCCTACCTCCTGCTGTACACCACAACTGCACCATCCTACTACATCCACATGTGGCTGGGTGAGTGCCATTATGTTTCTCCAGATGTTTTCATTTGGAAGATCAGACTTAAGGTGATTAAACTTATGTTTTATTCCACAGCAAATTACCACGTTTTTTATTTATTAAAGAAGGACACGTCATAGTTTTTTTTTTTCTTCTTTCTTCCATCCTTTTATGGTTACGTTTAATGTTGTGAAACAAGTCGATCCACAAAAACAATTTAGTTAATGTTCTCACGCCGCTATAAACAGTTGTTGCCTCATAAACATCCGCCTCTCTTCTCTCTCTCTTCTCTCTCTCTCTCTCTCTCGAGAAGTTAATAAGACGCTTTGTTTATTTTTTAAAATGCGGCTGCCCGTGTTACCGAGAATCCACGAAAGCGTAAACTTCTCCGTCCCGAAGACTTTAGCTGACCGCTATAGACTTCTTCCGCACGTGTTAAACAAACGTCTCGTCGCAGGAAGCGTCAGCGTATCGTTCGTCGTCTTTTAAAAGACGTTCATCCGGAGCGCACGCGGAGCGATAGGATATTAGAACGAGCACGTTCGTGTGAACCTGCGATTTTTTGGAATCGCTCTACAGTCAGACGTGCCGTTGTAGAAAACGAATCAACACCACGTCTTCTGACCAATCGGGATTGAGATTTCGCCAGCTTGTGTGAAATCCTCCACCTCGACGCACTTTGCGTTTCGCCATTTGCGCACGATAGACACCGACCCCGTGTCGTTCTTCCTTCCCTTTTCTTCTCGAGCACGTCTAGCTCCTCCCCGCGAGACGTTAGAACGATGTACTGTTCGTGTCGTGGGGATCGTAACGGCCTCGACCGAAGTTCTCCTTCTGTTCTTATGAATCCCGCGCAGCGGAACGCAGAACTGGCTCTCGTGTTTTGTGTTTCTTGGGCGATTCATTGCTGGTTGTCCGTATAGCTCGTCTTCGACCCTGTGGCGCAATTGAACTCCACCGCTTACCACGTTTTTCCGCTTTCGTGCAGTGTGTGTGTGTGTGTGTGTGTGTGTGTGTGTGTGTGTGTGTGTGTGTGAGTCTCATCCAGCACGTACATCGTTACCCTGAATATCCGGAGTGGAAAGATTCCTAGCCTCCCCGCATGTCTTTTCTCAGGGTTACCATGTGGTTTTCATAGCTCCCTAATCGAATCTGGCCAAGTTTTCTTCTCCCGAGGAGTACGCTGGCACGTCTCGACGTGTCTCCACAGCTACGGCAAGCTGGAGGACTTAAAGGAACAGTCCGGACAAAAAAATACGACGAGGCTGCCACCGTTATTACCTTATCCGAGTCACAATAGCGATGCGCGACGCGTTTAATGAGTTCTTTCTGAATCTTCAGTAACTGTAGTATTATCTTGGTCAGGGTTAGGGTCAGGGTCATGCTGGGTTAAACATTTATTTTCTGGTAAAGAGAACTAACTAGGTTCTTTAGAAAATCTCGGTCAGGAGCGTCTGTATCCGTAATGAATGTACTCCCGTGTGTGAATATAAGCTCGTTTTTCGACACCTGAGCGGTTTGCCGGTGTGAAGAGCGAGAAGTTCGACTCGTGTACGATGAGCAGATTTCAGGGTTAAAGGGAAGCGAAACTTCGTAATGAAGCACTGACGCAGCGACACAGTCGCACCGATGCAGCGACGGACGTTTATAGTAGAGATTCTACGAGATGTAAGATATACATTCCGGGTACAAGCTCCAGAGTGTTGAATGTTACAGTGTGATTGGCTGTAATCGATTATGCTAATGTTACATGGTTCATTTGAGAATAATGTAAGTATAATACTATAGTTAGGCAAAGGAAAACAATCACAGGTCATAATATCACAAACTTTCTCCGGTTATGGAAAGAAAATGGTGGTAAGTCTTTGGGAGGTAATCGGGCAACCTGTAGTTTACCGGGGAACTCGGATTGGATTGGAGTTCTGGCGATGATTCACTGTTAACGAGCAAAGAGTGTAAAGAGTGTAAAGATGTAAAGAGTCCCTGCTTAAAAACGGCACCACTGATAATCCCCTCCTCGTCCGTTCTGATTTCTGATTATAGGAGACGAGTGCTCGCAGGACGAGAGCGGCGCGGCGGCCATCTTTGCCACGCAGCTGGACGACCATCTCGGCGGGGGCCCGGTGCAGTTCCGCGAGGTCCAGAATAACGAATCTCGGACCTTCCTGGGATACTTCAAGTCTGGCATTAAGTATCAGGTGGGCATCTAATGATGCTTTTCATAAATCCTCCACAAACAAGGCTGTGTCGTCGTCGTCCCATCGTCGCCCCTCCCCCCCCATTCATCTACACCCATGAGTCATGATGGAAACTTTAGTATTAATATGCCTGTAGTCTCACAAACCAGATATCTGTCACAATCTGGTACGTTTCGTCGTTTAAAAAAAAGCCAAGACCCGCCTACTTTCACAGAAATAACCCGTTTGATTGACACGTCCAGCGGCCGACCACGTACTTTTTCCTGCACGCGAAATCTCGTTTGCCCGCCGCTTCGAAAAAAGCTCTCGAGTGCATTTTTGAAAAGTGTGTGTGTGTGTGTGTGTGTCCATGGTGATGTGGTATTCATGTGCACAGAGAGACCATGCGAAGAAACAATTATAAGGCATTCAGTACTTCAGCGGTGCATTCTTTCCAACACAACACACCAGTTTTGTTACCGCAGCATGTTTACCGACCTCGACTTTAGAAACGCAGGTCTGTTTTTCATTTCCTGCAGCTCTCACTGAACCCCGTGTGTTCTTCTAGTCTTCGTTTTTTAAACTCGTGTTTTCAGAGCCTGCATCATAAAAGAACGGCTCGGCTTTGTCTCGTAGGCTAGTTAGGATTTAAGGTTGTGTTTGTAATCCTCTTTGTGTAGCTGCACGTGGAGATTTGTGCCCCTGTTTTGGTGATAATACAATATGCAGATTAACGTACGATCATCGGTAGGATACAGTTTTAGCGCTTTAAATGTAGAAATCTGTATTTTCGAGGCCACGCCTCCTTTAGTGTGATTGACACACAGAGGCCATGCCTCCTGTCTCTTAGACAGGAAGGTTCCACGCCTCCTTTACTGAAACAGACATGTACAGAGGTCACACCTTTTCTGAGACAGACGGGTACAGAGGCCTCACATCCTTTACTGAGACTGGCAGCTACAGAGGCCACGCCCCTCTCTCTGAGTCAGACAAGCAAAAGGCCACGCCTTCTTCTCTGAGACAGGCAGGTAAAGAGGCCACCCCTCCTGCTCTGGGATGGGCAGGTAGAGAGGCCACGCCTCCTTCTCACAGACGGGCAGGTAAAGAAGCCATGCCTCCTTCTCTGAGAAAGGCAGGTAGAGAGGCCACACCTCCTTCTCTGAGATAGGCAGGTAGACAGGCCACACCTCCTTCTCTGAGACAGGCAGGTAGAGAGGCCTCACCTCCTTCTCTGAGACAGGCAGGTAGAGAGGCCACACCTCCTTCTCTGAGACGGACAGGTAAAGAAGCCACGCCTCCTTCTCTGAGACAGGCAGGTAGAGAGGCCACACCTCCTTCTCTGAGACAGGCAGGTAGAGAGGCCACACCTCCTTCTCTGAGACGGACAGGTAAAGAAGCCACGCCTCCTTCTCTGAGACAGGCAGGTAGAGAGGCCACACCTCCTTCTCTGAGATAGGCAGGTAGGGAGGCCACACCTCCTCCTCTGAAACAGGCAGGTAGAGAGGCCACACCTCCTCCTCTGAGACAGGCAGGTAAAGAAGCCACGCCTCCTTCTCTGAGACAGGCAGGTAGAGAGGCCACACCTCCTTCTCTGAGACAGGCAGGTAGAGAGGCCACACCTTCTTCTCTGAGACGGGCAGGTAGAGAGGCCACACCTCCTTCTCTGAGACAGGCAGGTAGAGAGGCCACACCTTCTTCTCTGAGACGGGCAGGTAGAGAGGCCACACCTCCTTCTCTGAGACAGGCAGGTAGAGAGGCCACACCTTCTTCTCTGAGACAGGCAGGTAGAGAGGCCACACCTCCTTCTCTGAGACAGGCAGGTAGAGAGGCCACACCTTCTTCTCTGAGACAGGCAGGTAGAGAGGCCACACCTTCTTCTCTGAGACAGGCAGGTAGAGAGGCCACACCTCCTTCTCTGAGACAGGCAGGTAGAGAGGCCACACCTTCTTCTCTGAGACAGGCAGGTAGAGAGGCCACACCTCCTCCTCTGAGACAGGCAGGTAGAGAGGCCACACCTCCTCCTCTGAGACAGGCAGGTAGAGAGGCCACACCTTCTTCTCTGAGACAGGCAGGTAGAGAGGCCACACCTCCTCCTCTGAGACAGGCAGGTAGAGAGGCCACACCTCCTTCTCTGAGACAGGCAGGTAGAGAGGCCACACCTTCTTCTCTGAGACAGGCAGGTAGAGAGGCCACACCTCCTCCTCTGAGACAGGCAGGTAGAGAGGCCACACCTCCTCCTCTGAGACGGGCAGGTAGAGAGGCCACACCTCCTTCTCTGAGACAGGCAGGTAGAGAGGCCACACCTCCTCCTCTGAGACAGGCAGGTAGAGAGGCCACACCTCCTCCTCTGAGACGGGCAGGTAGAGAGGCCACACCTCCTCCTCTGAGACAGGCAGGTAGAGAGGCCACACCTCCTCCTCTGAGACAGGCAGGTAGAGAGGCCACACCTCCTTCTCTGAGACAGGCAGGTAGAGAGGCCACACCTCCTTCTCTGAGACAGGCAGGTAGAGAGGCCACACCTCCTTCTCTGAGACAGGCAGGTAGAGAGGCCACACCTCCTTCTCTGAGACAGGCAGGTAGAGAGGCCACACCTCCTCCTCTGAGACAGGCAGGTAGAGAGGCCACACCTCCTTCTCTGAGACAGGCAGGTAGAGAGGCCACACCTCCTTCTCTGAGACAGGCAGGTAGAGAGGCCACACCTCCTCCTCTGAGACGGGCAGGTAGAGAGGCCACACCTCCTCCTCTGAGACAGGCAGGTAGAGAGGCCACACCTCCTTCTCTGAGACGGGCAGGTAGAGAGGCCACACCTCCTCCTCTGAGACAGGCAGGTAGAGAGGCCACACCTCCTCCTCTGAGACGGGCAGGTAGAGAGGCCACACCTCCTCCTCTGAGACGGGCAGGTAGAGAGGCCACACCTCCTCCTCTGAGACAGGCAGGTAGAGAGGCCACACCTCCTCCTCTGAGACAGGCAGGTAGAGAGGCCACACCTCCTCCTCTGAGACAGGCAGGTAGAGAGGCCACACCTCCTCCTCTGAGACGGGCAGGTAGAGAGGCCACAGCACAGGTTGTACAATGTGAACAATTATTCTCATCTTTTGCAGAAAGGTGGTGTTGCGTCTGGTTTCAATCACGTGGTGACTAACGAAGCGAACGTGAAGCGTTTGCTGCACGTGAAGGGCCGGAGAGTGATCAGAGCCACCGAGGTGAACTTTTCCTGGGCCAGCTTTAATAAGGGCGACTGCTTTATCGTGGACCTGGGAAAGGTAACGTCCTCGACTACACTTCCTCTCAGGAAGAGAAAAGACTGTGATATCCTGGACGCGTCAGAAACTCTTCCACTAACCTTGACTTCCCCTGCAGAACATCTACCAGTGGATGGGCTGTGATTGTAACCGCTTTGAGAAGGTGAAGGCGTCTCAGGTGGCCATCGACATCCGCGATAACGAGCGCAACGGCAGAGCCAAACTGTGCATGGTGGAGGAAGGATCTGAACCTCAGGAGATTATTGAGGTGAGAAGCTGTCTCACGTACCTACACACACACACACACACACACACACACACACACACACACGTGTTCTTACACATTTAACAAACAATGGGCAGTGGTGGCTCAGCGGGTTGGGTTACTGATCAGAAGTTCATGAGTTCAAACCCCAGCTCTGCTGCCACTCTTGGGCCCTTGAGCGAGGCCCTTAACCCTCAATTACTCAGAGGTATAAATGAGATAAATGTAAGTCGCTCTGGATAAGGGCGTCAGCCAAATTCCATAAATGTAAATGATAATAAAAATGATCACAGTATCTTTCCATAATGGTCACATGGTAATGTCCCGAATTTCCTCCAGGTTCTCGGACCCAAACCGAGCATCGCTCCTGCTACCCCTGATGACGAGAATGTCGAGCTGTTCAACAAGAAAAAGGGAGCGTTGTACCTGGTAATGCAGAACCTCCACACGCTTCACTACCATACTCTTCAACACTCTGTTCCGGATTTTTACATTGTGACCAGTGAATACACACTCGAATAATATCGCTCTAATAACCCCTCTGATAATCCCATTAAATAATCCTGCTCTAATAATCGCACTCTTATAATCCTACACGAATAATCCTACTCTAATAATATCACTCGAATAATCCTATTTCCATGATCCCACTCTATTAGTCCCACTCGAATGGTTCCACTCAAATAATCCCACATCGATAATCCCATGCAAATAATCTTGCGCTAATAATCCTAATATAGTAATCCCACTTTAATAATCTTGCTCTAATAATCTTGCTCAAATAATCTCTCTCTAATTATATCACTCAAATAGTCCTATTTCAATCATCCCGCTCAAACAGTTCCATTTGAATAATCCCACTCAGGTAATCTTGCTCTAATAATCCTAATGTAATAATCCCACAAGAATAATCACGCTTAAATAATCCTGCTCGAATAGTCTTACTCAAATAATCCCTCTAATAATATCACGCAAATGATCCTATTTCAATAATCCCACTCAAACAGCTCCATTTGAAAAATCCCGCTCAGATAATCTTGCTCTAATAATCCCACTCTAATAATCCCACTCTAGTAATCCCACTCTACTAATTCCACTCTAATAATTCCACTCTAATAATCCCACTCTAATAATCCCACTCTAATAATCCCACTCTACTAATTCCACTCTAATAATCCCACTCTAATAATCCCACTCTACTAATTCCACTCTAATAATCCCACTCTAATAATCCCACTCTACTAATTCCACTCTAATAATCCCACTCTAATAATCCCACTCTAATAATCCCACTCTACTAATTCCACTCTAATAATCCCACTCTACTAATTCCACTCTAATAATCCCACTCTAATAATCCCACTCTAATAATCCCACTCTAATAATCCCACTCTACTAATTCCACTCTAATAATCCCACACTAATAATCCCACTCTACTAATTCCACTCTAATAATTCCACTCTAATAATCCCACTCTACTAATTCCACTCTAATAATTCCACTCTACTAATTCCACTCTAATAATCCCACACTAATAATCCCACTCTACTAATTCCACTCTACTAATTCCACTCTAATAATCCCACTCTAATGATCCCACTCTAATAATCCCACTCTAATAATCCAACTCTACTAATCCCACTCTAATAATCCCACTCTAATAATCCCACTCTACTAATTCCACTCTAATAATCCCACTCTAATAATCCCACTCTAATAATCCCACTCTAATAATCCCACTCTACTAATCCCACTCTAATAATTCCACTCTAATAATCCCACTCTAATAATCCCACTCTAATAATTCCACTCTAATAATCCCACTCTAATAATCCCACTCTAATAATTCCACTCTAATAATCTCACATGAATGATCCTACTCGAATAGTTCCACTGTTATAATCACACTCTAATCATCCCACTCCGGTCTCCATGCAGATCTCCGACGCCACCGGCTCCATGAAGACGTCCAGCGTGGCTCCGTCCAGTCCGTTCAAACAGGAAATGCTGTCACTCGATGACTGCTACATCCTGGACAACGGCGTGGATGGCAACGTGTTCGTATGGAAAGGTGGGACGCAGATTAAACACAGTTCATCATGTGTTCAGGAAGTTTCGATTCTTTATTTATTTATTTATTTTTTGGTTCCACGTTCAACTTACCAGTGTTTTCGGTTTCAGTCCCATTTCCTGAGGTTATAATAGCAGTGTTGAGAATTTAGGACTTGTGATTAAACACTTTGGGACACGCTGTTATAAGAAAATCGTCAACCACACGGTGGTGTGTTCACGCTACTGTTACAGCCCCGAGGCTGATTATTTTCCTATTACAGCATGTATTCCTCTTATACTCCAGCAATTCGCCGACAGTTACAGTTTAGACTGATTAATGAACGTCATGCTTTTTTCGTTTATAGTTTGTTACGTGTTTTGCTCTCAGGTTCGAACGCTAACACGCAGGAGCGCAAGGTGGCCATGAAGGTGGCTCAGGACTTTATTAAAGAGAAGAACTACTCCAGTAAAACACAGGTACACTGCCTCCATGTGCCAAAACATTCCACAGAACAGAACATCAGATTTATACATTTTCCTAATCCTTATTTTTTGTTGAAGGAGATCATTTTACATATTTTCACCACTTCCCCGCTTTTTATTTCCTTTTGACCTTTTTAAAAAACACAGTAGACTAAAAAGAAGAAGAAGAACATCATTATTTTAACCAAAACATTGAACTGTTTGTAGTTTTACGTTACAGCTGAGTGCAAACATTTGCATATTTTTATTACGATGAAACACTGATGGGATTTAAAATAACGAAATAATAAAATGAATATGAATCCTGTGTTAAAGCTTTATTACAGTGTAGTCTTTGCCTTTGCGTGCCTGCAGATCCAGGTGCTGCCTGCAGGGGGCGAGACCACTCTCTTCAAGCAGTTCTTCTCGAACTGGAAGGATAAGGACCAGACCACGGGCCCGAGCAAAGCGTACACCATCGGGCAGATCGCACAGGTGAAGCAGGTCCCCTTCGACGCCTCCACCCTGCACACCAACCAGGCCATGGCGGCGCAGCACAACATGGTGGACGACGGGTCCGGAAAGGTTCAGGTACGATACGCGTCCTCCTGCTCGTTCCATTTCGAGATTGTTCTGGAGGAAATCTGATGGAATTTACATTTACCATTACACCTAGAGTAACCTCCAGCTGCACCATGTTTCAGACTCTTTTAAAACAAAGGGAAAAAAAAATAGTTTGGGGTTTCCGAGAGAAAGAAAAACAGAATGACGGAAAGAAAAAAATGGACAGCGGGACGAAAGAACGGATGGCTGAAAGACATGTGAGAAAGAAAGAACAGAAAAACAGGAGAACAGAAAATGAGAGAGTGACAGCATGACAAAGAAAGGAAGGAAGGAAGGATAGAGGGATGAAAGGATGGATGGCTGAAAGAGGTCAAAAATATCTGAAAGAAAGAAAGAAAGAAAGCATAGAGGGATAAAAGGAAGAAAGGATGGATGGACAGGTGTAGGATGAAAGAAAGAAAGAAAGGATGTAGAGATGAAAGGATGGATGGCTGAAAGACAGGTCAAAAATATAGGAAAGAAAAAGAAAGAAAGGAAGAACTGAACCGGACGACAGAAACCGACAGAGGGACAGAATGACAGACAGGAAAAATGGATAGATGTATGAAGAAAGAAGTTGATGTGTGGATGAAAGACAAATGATTCGAGCAGATGTTTAATGTCTGTGTGTGTGTGTGTGTGTGTGTGTGTGTGTTTAGATCTGGCGTGTGGAGGGCGGAGCTCGCGTCCCCGTGGACCCTGCGGCATACGGTCAGTTCTTCGGAGGCGACTGTTACATCATCCTGTACAGCTACAAACAGGGCAGCCGAGAGCAGCACATCATCTACACCTGGCAAGTCAATCCACACTGACCACGCCCACATACACCTCTTGACCAATCAGAACGGAGTATTCAGCAGAGTCTTGTGATGCACAGTGTTGTTAACGTGAGTGTGTGACTGTGTTTCTCAGGCAGGGATTAAAGAGCACTCAGGACGAGCTGGCCGCCTCCGCCTTCCTCACCGTGCAGCTGGACGACTCCATGGGCGGAGCTCCCGTCCAGGTGTGTATCATTTACATTTCCCAACCTCAGTGTGAACACCTGACGGTTACGCCGAACAGTCATGCGAAAAAATCCTACCGAACACCAGGGGGCAGTGTTGGACAATCCTCGTAATGCACCACAAGTTAACGCTCAGTCTCATGAGTATCGATTAGATTGAGTTGAATTCTGGATTCTGATTGGTCAGAAGGTGTTGATTAATTTTCTATAACAGCAGCTCGGACAGTAGCGCAGCTACAAATCACAAATCAATTCTTTTCCTGAATCAACACTCTTAATGTTTTATTAATCTTACATCACAGCAGCAACGGTTATAAATTCCCTGATTCACGAAGCGTTTTATTTCTTTCTTAAAGAGTATTAAATGGACTCGGATCATATTTTTGTGATGCTTATGTGCGTTCAGGTGCGTGTAACTCAGGGTCAGGAGCCGCCTCACCTGATGAGCTTGTTTAAAGGAAAGCCCATGATCATCCACAGTGGAGGAACGTCACGTAAAGGAGGGCAGACGCAGGCGGGAACCACGCGTCTCTTCCACGTCCGTACCAGCACCGCCAAAGCCACTCGCGCCGTGGAGGTGAGTGGGCGGAGTCTCGCAGTTTAAAGTTTAAACTGAATGGATCTGGTTTATACTGCCCAGTGTATAGTGTTTATATGACCTCACGTGCAATTATCGTTATCTCTCTCTCTGACTGTAACTCTAGGTGAAGCCTTGTGCATCCAACCTCAACTCCAACGATGTGTTCGTGCTGAAGTCTCCCGATTCGCTCTTCGTGTGGAGGGGCGTCGGTGCCAGCGAGGAGGAAGTTAAAGGTGCCAAATTCGTCGTCAGCTTCCTGGGAGGGAAACCCACCGACGTCACCGAGGGCAAAGAGCCAGGTCAGGATTGGCTCTGCATTTTATATTAGAAAATCCACCTTTTGGTTTTCATGCTCACAAAAAAAAAAGAAAGAAAAAAGAATAAACTTCCCATAGACTTCCATTGTAAGTGAATTTGAAGTGAACAAATGTCACGAATGAAACATTTCAAACTTCCTGCCCATACTAATCACACGTACACTACAGATGCGTTGGATAGAGACTAGGTTAAAAAAGAAATGAATTCCAGAGCATTCCTTTAAAGCGCCGCTTCACGGACCCGTGCTGCAATATTAACCCTTTTTAATCCCTGACGTCTCGTCGTAGCCGGATTCTGGACCGCTCTGGGAGGGAAGAAGGAATATCAGACTTCCGTGACTCTGAAAAATACCGTCAAACCCCCTCGTCTGTTCGGCTGCTCCAACAAGTCTGGCCGGCTCACGGTAAATAAATAAATAAATACATACATACATAAATAAATCAATAAAAAGCTTTTCTCTTGATATTAATGAGAAATTAACGTGACATTACGGTGCGTGCTCGGATGAATTCATTCCCGATTTTCCACTTCCTGTCCTCGCAGGTTGAGGAGGTACCCGGTGACTTCGGCCAGGCGGATTTGGCCACCGACGACGTCATGTTGCTGGACACTTGGGATCAGGTGAGTGAACTCCGTCCGTCGCAGAGTGATTAGGGAGAACGTAGGAAACACTGAAACAGTGATTCGATGACGAGACGGCGGGCGGAGACACAACAAAAATTTAAACTCGAACTAAAGCACATGGCCTTTGTTGTCTTAAGAGACACCGAGTAATTGTAAAGTCCTCAAGATGATTACGATCCTCTTATCCGTAGCTCTTCCTGTGGGTGGGCAACGAAGCTAACGAAGTGGAGAAGACCGGCGCTCCAAAAATCGGTAAGACTCGATGTCTAAATATGCCGTAACACAACACTGAACACGGCTAAATAAATGGAACATTTTATTATTATTATTATTATTATTATTATTATCCTCTCCACAGCTAAAGAGTACCTGGACACAGACCCGTCCGGCCGGCGTGGTATCCCCATCACCACCATTAAACAAGGCACCGAGCCTCCGACCTTCACAGGCTGGTTCCAGGGCTGGGACGCCAAAATGTGGGACACCGACCCCCTGGATAGAATCCGCGCTCGCTTTTAATTCTTCATCATGCTCTCATCCTCTAACTGCTGCTTGCACTTAGCAGGCCCGATGCACAAACAGCCGATTCGACATATTTCCCTTTAACTTGACTGTCGTTACCGTATCATACATGCCGACGTGCCGTATGGAAAGTTCCAGAGACGGGTCAGCTGACGTGTACGATACAGAACACACTTTCTCTAATGAGTTAGAATGCCCAGGAAATTCAAACTGGTGATTTAAACCTTTATCGACCACAGCGAACGTGGCAGAACTTTCCATTACAAACAGTTACGTAATATTAACGATTAACGATGTGATCTAGTCACCCAGGACATTTAGGTCCGATCGAGGGCGCTTAACGTCCTGCGTTTAGATTTAAAAACGAAATTCTGCCGATTATCAATAAACTTGAACTATTTAGAGCGAGTGTCCGGATTTGGGTCGGGTGCGTGTTATTTTAAATGCTGTTGGTTGGGGGAAAATTCCGTTTTTAAAGGACGCCAGTCATCAAATCACCATCCTCGGTCCATTTCTCGAGTAATTATTAAATTAGTGTGAAGACCGGCATCGTGACCTGAGTGCCAAAACAAAATTTAAAAAATTAAACATAGAAGGTTTTTTTTGTTGTTGTTGTTGTTGTTGCCATTTTTCTCTGATATATTAAAGCATTTATCACGACTGATCCTCTCCGACAAACGGATTGCGATTGGTCGATTCGTGGAGTCCGGTAAATCATGTCCGAAAATGTTTTAGGATATTAAACAGTAAATCAGACTTGGGAGTGTTTCCAATCTCCGTATCTATTCTGCCTCTCTGTCTCTTTCTTTCTCGTTCTATTACTTCCTGTTTGACCCCAGGTGCGTACGGAACTGCGTTCTGTCATATGAAATGATATTTTTAAAAAATACTGTTTTTGATGTTTCTGGCTTGAATAAAAAATTCTCCAATTTTAAATAGAATTGTTTTGTTTTTTTTACGATGCTCAGGATGACGCTCTGGTTCGGTTACTTTACTAAAGTGTATTCATGCAACTAATACGACTACTGACTAGCTTTCAGTTCTCGTTCTCGTTTACGCTCCAGCAGGTATAAACGATCGTTCCTTCGCCAGCCTCTCTCTTATCCAGACCCTGTGAATGAGCTGTTGCTATAGAAACGATAACGTATTATAAAATTAGATCCTTCACATTTGGAGGTCCACGCTGGTGGACTCTCCTCTTCAGTTCACCATACAGGGTTTCTATGGGGTTCAGGTCAGGGGACTGGGAGGGTCAGGGCAGGACCTTGATTTTGTGGTCAGTAAACCGTTTCTGTGTTGATTTTGATGATGTTTTGGATCATCGTCCTGCTGGAAGATCCGACCACGGCCAATTTTAATCTTTCTGGCAGAGGCAGTCAGGATTTCATTTAATATCTGTAGATATTTGATGGAGTCCATGATGCCATGTATCCTAACAAAATGTCCAGGTCCTCTGGCAGAAAAACAGCCCCAAAACATTAAAGATCGTCCTCCATATTTAACCGTGGGCATGAGGGACTTTTCCATACGGCTACCTCTCTGTGTGCTCCAAAACCACCTCTGTGTTTATTACCAAAACGCTCTATTCTGGTTTCATCTGACCGTAGAGCCCGATCCCATTTGAAGTTCCAGTAGTGTCGGCACACTGAAGACGCTCGAGTTTGTTTTTGGATGAGAGTAGAGGCTTTTTTCTTGAACCCCTTCCAAACAGCTTGTGGTGATGTCGGTGACTTCAGATTGTAGTTTTGGAGACGTTCTGACCCCAAGACACGACTAACTCCTGCAGTTCTCCAGCTGTGATCCTTGGAGATGTTTTATCCACTCGAACCGTCCTCTTCACAGTGCGTTGAGACGATACAGACACGCGTCCAATTCCGGGTCGATTCATAACATCTCCAGTCGACTGGAACGTCTTAATTATTGCCCTGATGGTGGAAATGGGCATTTTCAACGCTTGTGCTATTTCTTATAGACACGCCCCATTGTGTGAAGCTCAACAACCTTTTGCCGCACATCACAGCTACATTCCTCGCTCTTACCCACTGTTATGAATGACTAAGGGAATTTGGTCTATGTATTACCTCATATTTATACCCCTGTGAAACAGGAAGTCATGCTTGAACCATGACCTAGTTCCTGTTCCTGTTCCCAGTCCCCCAGGTGTCCTAAAAAAGGGTAAAATATCAGTGGGAATATACTTCAAATATATCTTTTTCTCATATGAATTCATAGGGGTGCCAAAGAGTCTGCGAGTACTCGATTTACTAGACCAGGCACTCTCAGTGCTTACGTACTGTATATCTCAAAACGTCTCGCACTTTATTTATAGCAGAAACCATTCGCAGAAAGGACGAATTTCAGCCAAACGAGGACCGAACCTCGGATTCTGTTACACACACGCAAAGCTTTAGATCCTTATTAGCGTAAGATTTCCTTTCACGTACTAACCGTCGTGTACCTTCTGTGCTATTACAGATTTTGTTTTCACATAAAATGAGCAAAGTGCCAACATCCTTACCAGACCCTGCAATAAGGAAGTCTGAATAGTAAAATAAAAGTTCCAATTATGATTAATTATACATACGCCTTTCTTTTCCCCCCTCTTCTATTATTCAGCTTTTAACCTGCAAAGTAGAATGTTGTGTATGACAGTTTTGTGATTTAAACATATTGTTACAAAGTTGTTTTAAAAAAAAAAAAAACGTTTTAAGCACTATTTTAGTGTAAAACATATGTCGAACAAACAAACAGAATAACAGGAAGTAACTGTTGTGTACATCAATAATGACTGTACGGGTTCGGGGGGAAAATCCCAACATAATACTATATGAATTCTTTTTATATAGTTTTCTCTATTTATTTCCTCTATACCTCTATAATTTTGTAGATAGGCTATATAGAATTATTGGCACCCTTCATATAGATGAGCACAATTTAATACTATATATATGTATATATTTCAAATGCAGAAAGTGAATTTCTGAGGATCCCTAAAGCAGAATAAACATGTCCACATCCATCTTCTATACCGCGTATCCTTTTCAGGGTCACGGGGAACCTGGAGCCTATCCCAGGGAGCATGGGGCACAAGGCGGGGTACACCGAGGATAGGGTGCCAGTCCTTCACAGGGCACACTCAGATACACACTCACACACTACGGACACTTTGGACACGCCGGTCAGCCTACCGTGCATGTGTTCGGACTGGGGGAGGAAACCGGAGTACCCGGAGGAAACCCCCGCAGCACGGGGAGAACACACGAACTCCGCACACACAGGAACACGATGGGAATCGACCCCCCGACCCCGGAGGCGTGAGGCGAACGTGCTAACCGCTAAGCCACCGCCACATTTTTTTTTTTAAATAATGAAATAATTGTGGAAGATCTTTCAAAGGTGCACACGTGAGGATGTCTTAAGATGAGAAGATAATAATCTTTACTGAAATATTTGACTCTGTTTGCAAAGAAGAAAATCTTCAGGCAGAATAACGTTAGGAAGTCCTAAACGAATACCTGTAGAATTTATACAGTAGATATCAATAAACAGACGTCTCATAGCTTCATCTTTCATCCTGCTTTAGCACAGACACTAAACTGGAGGAAGTCTCGTACCCTGGCCGTCTTCCAGCTGCCTCACTCACTCACTCCTCCTCTGTTCTCCTGCCAGCTTAAAGCACTGTGTGAAAAATTCATAGTGCAGCATAAATTTAGCAGCACGAACCCAGGAGCCTCTGACTGACAGACTTAGCCTCGTTTCAGCTAAACACCCAGGCTTTTATTCAGGACAAACAAAAGTATAGGCACCCTCATTTCTATTACACCCACCGTCATGGCTTTTGTGCTCCCCCGAAATTTTTTTTATAAAATAAATAAATAAATAAAGCACTTGAATGCTCATTTCTAATGACTTTGGGGAAGAGAATGTACTGATTAGTGTGGTTGTAAGGGGGTATTCTGCAGTGACAAAAGATTGAGAATACTCAGACCGCGGAGCAGAGATTATAAGTATTGTATAAGTATAAGTATTCACCCCCAGCCCGGGTTGGTGATCAACAATATTTGCACTATTCGAAGGTGAAGCTCCGCCTTCAGTCTCATGTACGTGTACACACGTGATTTTCCAGTCCCTCCAAGACGCTGCGATTTTGCGATCGCAGAAACGAACGCAAAACCAAGCAAACGCCGCGGTATATCGCAGGAGATCGCAACATTTTTCCCCCCCCAGAATTACCGCAGATTTTCCGTAGACCCGGGCCGAGACACGTCGCGTGACGTCATCAGGAACACGAGCACGAGTACAGCGAAAATGTCTCGTTTACTCACAAACATCCGTGCAAAAGAGCGTACGGGACTGTTAGACTGATTCTCAGACACGTCACGTCATAAGTTTCATGTGAATTACACATGTTTACGTGTTTTATTTATTTATTTATTTATTTATTTTACATACATAGGATTCATTTACGTTCACACGATTAGTTTACTTTCATGTTCGATCTTTACATATCATATTTTCATTTCATACACCTAATCTCATTTCTTTTCACGTGGTTTTCACACGTCCCATCTATTTTCACACTCCGTTGTTGTTTTCGTTTTTGTTTGTTAAATTGCATCTGCTGCGTGAACTTACTTCACGTTCATGTTTCACGCTAATGCGTTGGCATGAGACGTGACATGACGTCATATGGATAATTCGAGGCAAGTCTTCTACGCATGCGCTGCCTACTTTCTTTTTTTGAGGGGAACAGAAAAAAAAAAGAAAAGAAAAGAAAGAAAAGCAGACTTTGGAAACAGGGATCGGAGTTGGATCTGGCAACCCAGGTCGGCTCAGCAGGCTGCTCTCGGTCTCAGTCCGGATCTCAGTCCACCTGGATGCAGTCACTTCTCTGTCTTCTGCATTAACTTTCCTTCCTTCCTTCTTTCCTTCTCTTTCTTTCTCATTGGGACGCAAACAAAGCGCAAAAATGGCCGGAGCGATCATCGAGAACATGAGCACCAAGAAGTTGGTGATCGTGGGAGTTGTTCTTCTGCTCTTCCAGGCTTTTGCCTTCATGGTCGGAGGTCTGATCGGTGAGTAGTTAGGAAACTCCAGGCAACATTATCGTGTTTATTCCCACTGCTACACTGTTACAGCGTCCCAGCTTTCAGGAAGTGGATCTGAAACTCGATGGAATTGATGTTTTGGGTTTGTTTGTTTGTTGTTTGTTTGTTTGTTTTAAATGGAGCAACAACAACAAAAAAAGTGTTTTTCTCTTATTTAAAAAATACATCCTGTTTATTTCTCCACGTTGTATTTTTGTCCATTTCTGTCTACATCAAGACCAAAAGCCTGAATGTCCATGAAACACTTCCACTTGGTTTTCCTTGAACATTTTTAAAAAATTTTTTTGGATATAATTCAGAGAAATCAGATTAAATCGCAGCATGCACTGCGAGTCATCTCCTCCAGGTTCTCAACTTGATTCTCAAATATCTTCAACATGCAATGATTTTCATCTCCTAAACTTCAAAGTGTGTGTGTGTGTGTGTGTGTGTGTGTGTGTGTGTGTGTGTGTGTGTGTGATCTCTGGAGGACAAAAGCTTCTACTTCCCCCCCCTCCTTCTCTCTCATGTTGCCCTCCAGGCGTTTTCACATCTCGTGTCTCACCTCTCTCTCTCTCTCTCTCTCTCTCTCTCTCTCTCAGATCTCCTGGATCTTCTGTCTTCTTCACAGGGATTGTTTTACCCCCCCTCCTCCTTTTATCCCGAGGCTGGTTCTCGGGATTTAAGAACCCGGATAGAAGCACAAGTATTTCTGGAATGCGTTAATGTCTGTGCTTGCTTTCTTTTTAAGTTTGGTGTCTTTTGTAGTTAAAGTACAAGGAGGAAGTAGGCCTCAGTGTGCACCAGACAGACAGAGCTGAGAAATTAGCTTGTTTGCCTGCGATTGATTTAATGAAGCCCGGATTCCTTTGTGCTTGCTCGGTGGCCGGTGACAGCGGGGGTAATTGGGTAGAAAGGCTCGCCGCTCCCCTTGTTATTTGGGCAACTTCAACACGGCGTGAGGTCACTCAGCCCGGAGCCTTCCATTATCTCAGATCCTTCAGGGTGGAGGTTTGGAGAGTGTTTGCTCTACAGACTCGATGCACGAACCTCGCACTGGCGAGCATTTAGTTTGCCTTTGCAGGATGGAATGGGACACACCCTGACTTTTCTAAACACAACCCTTTTTAAGAGATATGACCAAAATATCATATCGAGTACCACATATAAATATATGATAATTATGATCATTACATTTGATCCCAAAGAGTCAGCAAATCTTTGATAGTGCAGCTGCAAGACAGGGGTTTATATCAATGCGCTCGTTCTAATACGCGCTACATAAACGGATGAAAAACGGTGTAATCTTTGATATGGTGGAGTTTGCTGTAAGGAAACCTCGCTTTAACTTTAACTTTTAATTAAAGGAGTCTCCAGTGTCAGTGCTTTGTAAAAGCCAGTGGTGAAGCTGTGAGGTTTGCGGTTTCTGTTAGCCTTGAAATGCTGCTGTTTTTATTGTTTTTTTTAAAAATAAATAATATAACTTCAAGAGACAGGAAAAAATAGAGGGCTGGTGAGGGAACGACTGTTTACAGCTGCTTTAATGGAAGTGAGAACAGAAACGTACTTGTTTCGTGGACCTTCCACGACATTAATTGTAGCGACGAACGAACGAAGTATGTTCTTTTTAATAAATAAATAAAAAAAAATAATAAAAAAAAAGCTCTGTGGAATAAAGCGCTTAGTGACATGCTTATGTAAGAAAAAATAATTGACTGGAACTGGAACTTCGCATCATCTTTAGAAAACGTCTAAGTTTACCGTTTAAGTGAATTTCACGTAGGACTGGGCGATGTGATGTAGATTCTTTCTGATAAATTGTCTTTGATATGCTTTTCTGAAACAGAATTGTTTGGTTAGCCTTTAAATATGGCCTGGACTAACTAAAAGAACCAATGTTTTTATCTTTGAAGTAGACAAACGCTGCCCAAAATATGCTTTTTACCCGAGCAAATCGTCGCTAAATGTAAGACGGGGTTGTGCCGATACTTCGAAATGTCCTCGTTGACGATATCGTGCATGTCAAATATCACAATCTGTCGTTTAATCAGTTATCGGTTCCCGCCTATTGCTTTGTGAGAAGCGTGCCGCTGTCTTAGGATTTAACTCCATACCAAAATGAAAGGAAATGTCGGTGTCCCGCTTTGGGAGTCGTTGAATATTCTGGAAAGTTTCCTCTGAGTCGGTTTGGCTATTATCTTCCGCTTCCTGTGGTTTTATAGACCTCAGGTGTCGTCTGCAATCCAGGAAGAGTTCCAACTGCTGCTTCACACTCTTACGAATGCCTCAGGAAAAGGACAGCCTGATTTAGCATGCTAATCACCACATGCCTGTTTTGGGATCAGCGGTGCTTATTTATCATCTCTGTTTTCCCACTGCGCATCTGAAAACGCAGTGCTGGTCCACGTGGGAGTTGGTGGAACTTGGGGCTGTAAGAGCAACGTCATGGATCCGATGTTTAACAACACCATTGCTGACGTGAACTCTCCTACTCTCGCTCCCTTAATCAATCAGTGACGTGACACTAAACAATTGTAGGCGCAGGCTTCGGGAGTAACGGAGTACATGTGACGACGCTACGTAATCGGGATACAAAAAACCGCTAGCTGTACATTGCTTTTTTTTTTTTTTTTTTTTTTTTTTTTTTTTGACGTAACTATCACGGATTAATCAGATTGCAGGTACATTTTGTAAACAATGGGAATACTATCAGGATTACAGTATTTTTTTTCACTTAAAATTAGGGCTGGGTATTGCGACCAATTTGGTGATTCGATTCAATTCTTATTTATATGGTGTCGATCCGATTTTTCGATTGCTTAACAATATTCCAATTAAAATGTTCGTTTTGCAGACATGGAATCCATTTTTAATATAAATGCTGGTAACCGAAACCCTCCTACTTGGCTATATTACTGAAATAGACATTTACTTTAACAATAGGGCCCATACGATTCTGTTTAATTACTTTTTACTTTTACTTTGATTAGCAGACATTGTAACAAGACATCATAAATATGTGCATTAAATGCACACAGGGTAAGCACAAACTGCACACTACACACTAATGTAAAAAAAAAAAAAAAAAGTAAAAACATTGTGACTGTGCAACAGTGCAATTCATTACCAACTTAAAACATGTTTAAGAAATAAAACCGTTTTTTCAAAATTCAATACATGAAAGATGGCGACATCTTCAGGACGAGAGGCGAACTGCAGATAATATTCACATCCTCTCAAGTAAAGCACGCACACTAAGGAAAAAAAAATAAAATAAAATAATAATCAGATTACATTACTTTCATATTGTGATACTTGGAATGCTGGAATTACTGATGACATTTTGTATGAAGTAACTGTAACGGAATACATTTTTAAAGTGACCCTCCCAACCCTGCGTAGGCGTCTATGACCTCATGTATGAGGAAGAAGGCAGATAGCACTTTCCTCAGATTGTGTTACTCTGCCCATGAGCAGCAGTTTGAAATGATGTAGATTTCTGGCTTCACGTGTCTCAGAGGAAGCACGTGTGAACCTTCACCCTCCCTGGCTGGTAGCTGCTGTATGATCGAGGAGAACTGGCTGGTGGGTGGGAAATGGTGAACAAATCGGGGAGAAAATAGGGAAATGAGAAACTATTCGTAAACGGTCCTTTTCGCATGTGTTCGCTTTATGGTCGCCATTTTGTGACTGTACCATGTGCGTAATCTAATAGCCTTCTGCCTGTAGTTTAAGGACTCCTTATCAGTGTGGAATGTTTTTAGCTTTACTAAGTGTCTTTTCTCTAAACTTGCATCCATCTATTTCCGTCTCCAGCCCCCAGTCCCACCACCGCCGTCCACTACCTCGCCACCAAGTGTGTGGACAACCAGAAGGGATACCATCAGGGTCGGAAGTGGTTCATGCCCTGGGGTCCGAACCAGTGCGACAAGATTCGAGACTTTGACGAGGCCATGGCCAAGATGATTGAAGCCAACAACATCGTCTTCTCCGTTCACATCCCTCTGCCCAATAAAGAGATGAGTCCCTGGTTCCAGTTCATGCTGGTCATCCTGCAGTTCGACATCGCCTTCAAAATGTACAACCAGATCGGTGAGTCAGCCGAGTTTAATTGGGGGGGGGGGGTCTGTAGTGACATCCCTAGTGCATGTGCAAGTCTGGTTCCAAGATGGCTGCCATTTTAATCCTCCATTGTTCAGGTACATGGTGAAGCCTTGCGTATATTTGTCGGTTATAGTATGGCTACGGTTTGTACGCTTGGTACTCTTCTCCTGTGAAGAATAAATTGCTAAAAGCTTGTCCCACCATTTCCATTTTCCTGAAGCAGATTGAGTTTCTCACACAATGAGATATGAGCGGCTTAACAATGATGGATGAACCTCTGTGACTGGGTGTGCTGGTGGCTTAGGACTCCCTGCTAGGACTTTACACACACACACTTGCACAAACAATGCCAAATACTGTGGTTCCTCCATCTGGTTAGCTTACGTTTTCAGTCCTTTCTTCATCTTTGCCTCATATTAAATGCTGAAAGGATGATTTTTGTTTTGTTTGGGTTGTTTTTTTTTTCTTGGGTGAAACTGTGTTCCAATTCATTGAGTTTCAGGAATTCAGGGTTACGCAAAATTCACAGCGGTCTGGCCGTGTTTCATTTCACTGATTGTGATGCTGTAGCCGTGTGAGCTGTGTGAGGGTGAAAGGACGGATTAAAGGGATAATACGGCAGATTAATGAAGAGTTATTGTTGGACTGAAGCACTCTGGGAAAAGGAGTAGCGCTTTTCTCCCTCCGTTATAACTTTAGCAGCCTGTGGAGGAAGCAGAATTGTGTTCGAAATGTCATTACTGTGTGTTTTACTGTATTCCTCGACTATTGGACTTGGCGCAATCTGAAAATAACTAAAAATGAATGTGAGGGATATGTTATCTTAATGTTAGCTAGCTTGCAAAACTTGGCTAGCTAGAAAGGGAACATGGTGGATTAGCTTGGCTAAATTTACTAAACACTGATTGATGTGCTATTCTGATCTGATTTTTCTGTGTGTGTGTGTGTGTGTGTGTGTGTGTGTGTGTGTGTGTGTGTGTGTTTAGAACTCAAATAGCTGTATTGCTACGAGGCTAATGTAGCTAAACAGATATGGAAACATATAGCCAGATTGTATAAACAACATGTTTAAATTGTCATGCATTGTTTGCCCTAGAGACACCATTTTGTATTTTGTGCTTCAAGATGGAGCTACAGCTGTTTATGTCCCTTTTTTTAAAAAAATTTTTTTTTTAAGATAACTGTTTCTCAGAAACCACATCAAGTCTCTCCGAGACACTGAAAAACTCCACAGAGCTTTCTGAGGTGACATGACCGTGTGATATAGAAGTGTAGTTAGCATGATGCTAAACCGAAAGCTGTATGCTTTTCTTGCTAGCTAGCTACGCTATGGATTAGCGTGGTGGAGGTTAAACCTTGCCTGGTTATATTTTGTGAACAAGATGAATAATTTCATTTATTTAGTAAATTTCTCTTTCTGGTAGGCCACATTTGCAGCTCTACCCTGCTGAAAAGAATCAGCATACACCATTAGAGATTCCTGACGGTTAAAAACCCACTAGGAATGGTTTCTAATGGTCCCTGATTTCATATGGAAAGTTCTGGAAATCATTAAGCCAGTTGGGTTCTGAATGTGTGCTATATATCGTGCTATATATTTCTGACCCTTAGACATTTCCACAAACGGTACGTCTCGTTTTACATCATTTTCATGTTTCTCACCATGAAAGGTGTATAGTGTGTCTTGGTCTTTCAGGAAAGAACCGTGTACTAGCGAGAGATCAGATTTCAGGTATGCGATGTTTAAGTGTGTGAATGGAGTAGATTACAGATCCTCGTAGACGGGTCTGCGTGCAAGTTTATTCCTCGAGCCGTGACGCTGTATCTTCCTGGAAGTTCCTCCTCTCCAGATGTTGATGTTTACTGCGGTGTCGGTGTGAAAACGTCTGATCGTTTGCCAGCTCGGTTCCTCTGCGATTGTGTGTTTGTGTGCGTCTGAAAGCGAGCTCGATCAGGAAAAGACCTCGTTCCTCATCAGGCCGCACGCCGGGGTTAATTCGGATCTGATGAGCTGCTGATGGGGAAGTACATTTTAAATGTATTTTTAAAAAGTCACATATTAGTATTTGTCAGTTTATAGTTGCATCAAATGATGACGTGAAACAACCGCAAAAGAAGTTAGTCCCTGTTTGTTACCGAGTAAAAATCGTAACCAGTCTACAAGCTCCGGATATTTGTAAGGCATATAGCTGTGGTTTATAATTAATTTAGCATCTATTTGGGTTTATCTCGGTGTACAGTGTGTGTGTGTGTGTGTGTGTGTGTGTGTGTGTGTGTGTGTGTGTGTGTGGGGTGTCTAATTTAGTTAATTTGAAATGCTAACCTGATGATTATTCTTAGATTAGCTGAATAATTGTTGTAAATAATCATGATTTTGTGATTATTGTGTAAGCCGTTATCATGGTTGTAGTTTTTCTTTTCTTTTTTTTCTTTTTTAAATCATTTTTTTTAAAGATATCTTTTATTTATGAATGGATTTAAAAAATTTTTTTAATGAGATGGATGAATGAAGGAATATTATTACTCTGAATAACTCCTAAATATTTAAAGGTTTTGCCTGAATACGTGCTTGTCTGTGCGAGGTGTAACAGAACAGGTGGTGTATGAACAAAGAGAAAATGTAATAAAGGTTAGGATTACAGATGTACGCCGGTCAGCTATAACATGAACACCACTGACCGGTTACGTGAATGACATTCCGATTATCTTATCATGACGGCACCTGTCAAGGCGTGGGATTTTAGAACGGGCGAGTATAATGATCTCGGCGACTCTGACAAGGGCGAAACTGTGATGGTTAGAAGACTGGGTCTCCAAAACGGCAGGTCTTGTGCGGTGTTTGTATCATTCAGTGGTTAGTACCTACCAAAAGTCATCCGAGGAAGGAGAACCAGTGAACCGACGACAGGGTCGAGGGCGCCCAAGGCTCGCTGATGCGTGTGGGGAGTGAATTCTAGCCCGTCTGGTCCGATCCCGCAGAAGTGCTTCTGTAGCACAGGTTGCTGAAAAAGTTCACGCTGGCTCTGATAGAAAGGAGTCAGAACACACAATGCGTCACAGCTTGCTGTGTATGGAGCTGCGTAGCCGCAGAGCGGTCAGAGTTCCCGTGCTGACCCCCTGTCCGCCACAGAAAGCTCCTACACCGGGCACGTGAACATCAGAACTGGACCATGGAGCAACGGAAGAAGGTGTCCTGGTCTGATGAATCACGTTTTCTTTTACATCATGTCGGGTGTGTGTGCGCCGCTTACCTAGTGAAGAGCTGGCACCAGGATGCATTATGGGAAGAACATGAGCCGGCGGATACAGCGTGGTGCTCTGGGCGATGTTCTGCTGGGAAACCTCGGGTCCTGGTGTTCATGCGGATGTTACTTTGACACGTCCCACCTACCTAAACACTGTTCCAGACCAAGTACACCCCTTCACTCCAACGGTGTTCTTTAATATCAGTGACCTCTTTCAGCAGGATAATGCGCCCAGAAACACCGCAAACTTTGTTCAGGAACTGTCTGAGGAACATGACAAAAAGTTCAGGTTCTTGACTGGGCTTCCAAATCACTCGGATCGCAATCCGATCGAACGTCTGTGCGACGTGCTGGACAAACAAGTCCGATCCATGGAGGCCCGACCTCCCTTCTTATAGGACGTAAAGGATCTGCTGCTAACGTTTGGCGCCGGGCACCGCAGCACACCTTCACAGGACCTGTGGAGTCGGTGCCTCGGGGGTCAGAGCTGTTTTGGAGGCACAAGGAGAGGGTAGACCTACACAATATTATGCAGGTGGTTTTAATCTTATGGCTGATTTGGTGTCGAGTGGAAGCGCTGTGTGCTTTCCAGTCTGTCCATGACTGTGTGTGTTTTTGGCTGCTGCTTGTTTGACGAGATCATTTTACTCCTGTTTAGATTCTTCAGTGGAGCGGTATTTAATGGAAATGCACAACTGATTCTTGATGAACGTTTTTGGGAAATATAAACTCCCTATTTTGAGCTGATCATATGACACTGACCCACCTCAGTGGTGTAATAAAGCGGTGTCGTTGTGTTGTGTTCTGTTATGCCCCCCCTCTTTCCCCCCCCCCCCTTGCCTGGCACAGCTCCAGCAATAACACAGCTGTTGAAAGAGATTAGTAGCCGGGGTGATGGCTGCTGTGATGGCGAAGAATGTTTGTGTGCTAAGCTGACATTCAGAGAGAGAGAGAGAGAGAGAGAGTGTGTGTGTGTGTGTGTGCACTGCCAAAAAGAGTTTCGGAGAGACGACACGGCTAATAATGCTTTCACCCCCTTTCACCCTGCAGTCCAGGTTCAGCTTTCTAATCTCTCTGTGAGCTCTTTAGTATTTTAGTTACACACTCGTGGATAAAACCGAGCTCAAAGTCTGTGCAACTGCTGTGTTGTTTACGCCAGATGTTCTCAATGCTTACAAACGTGCAGTTTTCTTTGAGGAGGTGTTTTATTTGACCTTTTAATGAAAGGAGTCTCCAGTGTCAGCGCTTTGTAACAGTCAAAAGTAAAGCTTTAACTTTTAGGTTTTCGGAGTCCGGGGGGAAAGTTCAGGACCGAGGAGCTCCCGCTTTGCGTCTTCTCCGTAACGTCGACGTTAAACGTAGTTCTAAACGGAGGGAAAGTATGACCTCGTGAAATAAAACGCATTCTGTTGTAGGAGCTTTTAACGCCGCTTCATCACACCACCCTCTTGTTGATCATTTTCTTACACGAGGACGATACAGAGTGCAGTATTGCTTATTAAATAACGTTTAGCGTTACGACAAAGCGTTGTTGCTGGTCTTGCTATACGTAAATTTAAACGCTAGCGCCTTGGTCACTTCTGTAAACGTCTCCGCTGCACGTCGTTCATCGGGGCTTCATTTTAGTGCACAGATATTAGCCAGTGTTGGCTTTGATCTTCATAATCCACAGTAATTACACCTTATTACCTACAGCGGTGTCGTTTGAGCTAGATGTTTGTTTAGCTAATATTCAGACACCGCATAGACACCTTTTAACACTCTTTGCTGATGTATTGCGTAATGTTTATTAGCTAGTGAAGAGAGTTAAACATGTACAGTACCACACCTCTGGATCTGTAGTCTGTGTATGTACCTAGCTAGCTAAGTAAATGACTAGAAAGCTAGTGCTAGCGTCCACTCTCCATACCAGTGCTAAACATGACCGCTAGCATCACCTATCATGTAAAAAGCAAGTGTTTTAGAAGGTTTTATATAAAAATAAATAAAGCTGCATTTTCTTTCTCCTAAGTTGATTTTCTTTTGCTTAGAGATGGATGAATTATAAAAAAAAAAAGAGACACTCTCTGGTTTCCATCACACAGTGGACCTTAATGGTTCCCATTAGTGATTTAATGGTTGGACCCAAGAGCATGAGTGGGGGGGGACAGATGTATGAAAAGGGGAAGGTTCTACTCTCTGTGATTCTTACTCTTTTCAGCATAATTTAAGTGTGTGTGTGTGTGTGTGTGTGTGTGTGTGTGTGTGTGTGTGTGTGTGTGTGTGTGTGTGTGAGTAGAGGACAGAGCCATGGTTACTATAGACGTCAGCCTGGCCTACAGAGACGACACTGTGAGCGAGTGGACCGAGATGGCGCACTCTGTGGAGCAACGCAAACTCAGCTGTAACTTCACTACGGCCAAGGTAAACACACCGAGCTGATTTAGGACACACTTGAGCCACACACGCGCACACACACACACACACACACAGACGCATGCACACGTGACCTTTTGACGAAGCCTGAAGGGTGCTTTCACACTGAATGGTTGTTTTTTTTTTTTTTTGTGCTGATATAAAAAGTGACTTGGTTATTTAAGATTTAATACATTTGCATGTTGTTCCTTATAAAATGAATTCTGAGCTTTAACATGGTTCCTGTTTCGTTAAAGAATCTTTCAGTGCTGCAGCTCAGTCTTACAACTCCTCTCATAAATCTCGCATTTTAGTTGCACGCTTGAAAACGAAATAATCCGTCCGGCGATTTTTATTTTTTGTTTTTTCTTCTTCTCTAGATTAAAGAGAACGAGGGTCGCTACTACGAATGTGACCTCTTGCCCTTCATGGAGGTCGGCACCGTTTCCCACAAGTACTACCTGGTCAACGTCAGGCTGCCGGTGTACGAACGCAAGAAGGTGAACCTGGGAATCGGCGAGATCAAAGACATCCGGCTAGTGGTGAGGATACGATGCGTTACGTTACGTTTATGCCACACGTTCATGTCCTTAGGTCTTTCCCCACGGCACCACCGCATTGATCTTTTCTTTAACATTTTCACGGGTCTGGCTGTGGCTGAGACCCTGAGCATCTGAGATTGATTGTTTGCTATTTAAATTTTTTCTTGTAGGGAATCCATCAGAACGGTGGTTTCACCAAGGTCTGGTTTGCCATGAAGACCTTCCTCACTCCCAGCATCCTCATCATCATGATCTGGTACTGGAGAAGGATTACCATGATGACGAGACCACCGGTCCTGCTGGAGAAGTAAGATGCATTCTCCATACCTCTACCCCATTGTCATCCCCACTACCCCCGCTATCACCATCCCCACTATCCCCACTATCACCATCCCCACTATCCCCACTACCCCCACTATCACCATCCCCACTATCACCATCCCCACTATCCCCACTACCCCCACTATCACCATCCCCACTATCCCCACTACCCCCACTATCACCATCCCCACTATCACCATCCCCACTATCCCCACTACCCCCACTATCACCATCCCCACTATCACCATCCCCACTATCCCCACTACCCCCACTATCACCATCCCCACTATCACCATCCCCACTATCCCCACTATCCCCACTACCCCCACTATCACCATCCCCAGTACCCCCACTATCACCATCCCCACTATCCCCACTATCCCCACCATCCCCACTATCACCATCCCCACTATCCCCAGTACCCCCACTATCACCATCCCCAGTACCCCCACTATCACCATCCCCAGTACCCCCACTATCACCATCCCCACTATCCCCACTACCCCCACTATCCCCACTACCCCCACTATCCCCACTACCCCCACTATCCCCACTATCACCATCCCCACTATCCCCACTATCACCATCCCCACTATCCCCACTATCACCATCCCCACTATCCCCATCCCCACTATCCCCACTATCACCATCCCCACTATCACCATCCCACTATCCCCACTATCACCATCCCCACTATCACCATCCCCACTATCCCCACCATCACCGTCCCCACTACCCCCACTATCACCATCCCCACTACCCCCACTATCACCATCCCCACTACCCCCACTATCACCATCCCCACTATCCTATCCCCACTACCCCCACTATCACCATCCCCTCTACCCCGACTATCCTATCCCCTCTACCCCCACTATCACCATCCCCACTACCCCCACTATCCTATCCCCTCTACCCCCACTATCACCATCCCCACTATCACCATCCCCACTATCCCCACTATCACCATCCCCACTATCCCCACTATCACCATCCCCACTATCCCCACTATCACCATCCCCACTATCCCCACCATCCCCACTATCCCCACCATCCCCATCCCCACTACCCCCACTATCACCATCCCCACTACCCCCACTATCACCATCCCCACTATCCCCACTATCACCATCCCCACTATCACCATCCCCACTATCCCCACTATCACCATCCCCACTATCACCATCCCCACTATCCCCACTATCACCGTCCCCACTACCCCCACTATCACCATCCCCACTACCCCCACTATCACCATCCCCACTACCCCCACTATCACCATCCCCACTATCCTATCCCCACTACCCCCACTATCACCATCCCCTCTATCCCGACTATCCTATCCCCTCTACCCCCACTATCACCATCCCCACTACCCCCACTATCACCATCCCCACTATCCTATCCCCACTACCCCCACTATCACCATCCCCTCTACCCCGACTATCCTATCCCCACTACCCCCACTATCACCATCCCCACTATCACCATCCCCACTACCCCCACTATCACCATCCCCACTACCCCCACTATCACCATCCCCACTACCCCCACTATCACCATCCCCTCTACCCCGACTATCCTATCCCCTCTACCCCCACTATCACCATTCCCTCTACCCCCACTATCACCATCCCCTCTACCCCGACTATCCTATCCCCTCTACCCCCACTATCCGATCCCTAACTCTACTATCCCTATCCCATCACCGCTACCCCATCCCCATTATCCCATCCCCACTACCCCACTGTCCCCACTATGCCTACCCCCAACCCACTATCCCATCCCATCCCCACTACCCCAACTACCCCACCCCCACTATCCACACTACCCTCACTATCTACACTTTCTTTCGGCCTCTCTCTGTTAATCTTTCTTTCTTTCATTATACAACAGCGTTTGGTCATTTCGTCTGTTCCTACGCTTTCCAATATCAGAAAGACTCTTCGGGACAGAAGAGTTTAGTTGTTCATTTCTCTGTAACATGACAAGCTGCATTTTTTTTTCATTCATATGAACTTATTAAGAAAGAGAGCGGAGGGAAAAAGAGAGGCTGGTGAGAGAACGACTGTTTTATAGGTGCTATCACATAAATCTAGCAAAAGTAATCATCTTCGTGGTGGAAACACGGACAGCATGAGTGTTTTATTCTTTGCTTTTATATGTGCACTTCTTTCTCTCCACTCCTCCTCCTCGCTACGCTCCGACACCTTCGCATCCAGTCTGTCTATCCGCTGTTCCAACTTGCCCTTGGCAGTCCCAGGAGACACGCAGCTCTCAGACGGTCACAGAGAGATGATTTTTTCATGTTGTAAAAGCTCGAGCCGGTGGGCTCGCCTGCTATTCCTCAGGGTGTCGAGATGGAAAGCGAGGAGAAGTTTGAGGAAGCGTGACATCGGCTCCCTGCCGGGTTTCTTAATGTGGGAACGATGACAAAATAAAGCCTGGGAAAAAAAAATAAAATAAAGTGCAAGGCGAGTCCAACTGGCGGTCTTTATCTTACACGCTTTTAATTTACGTCACGCGTGTGTGTGGTTTCGGCTCCGTGCTTTTATACACTTTTGCTTTTATTGATTTATGAACCTCAGGAATGAGGAAGTGTGGAAAGAGAGTGGCGTTCGTCTGGGAGAGAAGAACGGCTCCGTATAACTTCAAATCTCCAACGCGTACTCGCCATGTTTGGATTTATGAAGCTTGACATGTACATTTAAAGTATCTAGTCCCAAATATAATAATAAACTCTATTGCGGATTATGCAGAGAAGTTAATGTTCCCAGATGTCCCAATGAGTCTGGTCAATGATGAAGTAAATCTACATCTATCAGAACATTTTTTTCTCTCTCTTTGTCTCTCTTTGGACTGTACCTAATTTATTGATTTAATACGTCACACCTTGGATCCGTTCTGGTTTTTTTTGCGTGCTCCTGAACCGATTTAACGTTCCACCTTCGCACTTTATATTTTGTCTTTTTAATGAACACACGTTTAAACAGAAAGAAATCCCCAAAACTTTGACCTGTGACCTTTAACCGGTCTCGTCTTTTACTTCTTTGTTCTTTTGACTAGACTTTGCTTTGTATGGACGAGCCATGTGCTGATAATTAGGTATAAAATATTTCAAAATATTCGACACGTGCGAGAACACGAATACACTAATTCAATTAAACGCGCCATCCGTCGTTCAGGGCGATGGAGTAATCCTTCTCACTGATTAAAAATGAATAACTTTTGAAAACCATGGCCGTGTTCTAATATTTATATGAATATTTAATATACCGAAACCACATATAATATAATATAATATAATAATATAATTGTGTTTTATTTTAACTCCATTTTGTTCTTGCCGAATTAGACATAAAAATGCATATATTATATTATTATATTAAATATAAATATCCATGTGTTATAAAATACAACACATGGATATTTACAACATTGTAAATGGGCTGAAATATAAATAAATAAAAAGTATATATGGTATAAGAAGGAAATATAAAAAATCCGAATGTATTTAAAACACATATAATGACACGTCTGTGCTTTTTATCTATCTGTCTATTTATCTATTTATTTATTTATTTATTTATTGTATAACATTGTAAACCGATCTGAACTTTTTCTTATTACGTTTTTTGAAATCTGTACTACTTTTCTAAGCGTTATTTTTTTATTTCTAATGAAGTTAATATTGATTACATTTCCTTTAACTATTAAAAAGTCCTCAGCGGAACTCTTACGATTATTAAAAAAAAAAAAAAAAAAAACTATTTTCAGAACGTTTGTATCGTTTGCCGATCGAGGAGAGTTCCGATGCAGATGAGACGAAGCGTCTTAAAATACATATATAATTCTATAATATAACCAAGTTAATGTACATGCTCTTGAATTTTATTTATTTATTTTCCTGATAAATTATTACTCAAAACAAATGTTTACACACTAAATATTTGCATAAATCAGTTACACTCGGTTGTTAAATATTGTAAAACATCTTTTTTTTTTTTTTTTTTTTTTCCCCTTTGAACATTTGATGGATCGTAAATACAGGAACGATTTTATATGGAAACCATTTAAACACACACAGATTTAAAATAATAATAATAATAATAATAATAATAATAATAATAATAATAATAATAATAATAATTTTTTTAATAAAGTTCTGTGGAATTTTTTTCTTTATTAGAAGAGTTTTTTTTTTTTTCTGCGTTCTGAGTATATGATGAATCTTTTCTCTCACACTCACACACACACACACACACACACACACACACACACACACACACACACTTTGATGGTCTCCAGTGTGTGTTTACAAGGCTAGAACATTCTCAGCATACCAGTATGGTGTGGTCCCTCTGTGTTGCCGTAGCAGAGCATGCTGGGATTGTTCAGGCCGCAGAGCCGCTGGAATGTGCTTTATGTTTTTAGAGCCTGTGTCGTCTCCCCTCCCCCGTCCTTCACCTTGTCCCCGCGGACGTGTGTGTGTGTGTGTGTGTGTGTGTGTTTGCATGTACGCATACGTGCATACGTGTGTTTGATTGTTTTCAGCCCTGTGGTGATAACTTCAGTAACAATCGAACCATTTAAATGACATTAAAATTTATGTTCATTACAAAAGGGAAGTTAAAAGAACACAGAAATAAAACTAGAATAAATCGATAATCTTCTTCATTTACTCTTTAGTTCTTTTATATCAAACGATCGATTTGATAGCCGTTCAAATGAATATACTGCAGTGACGTTTCAGCAGTAATAATGATTTTTATTATTATTATTAATAGAACCGTGTTGGTGTTTAAAGTGATGATAAATAGAAATTATGAAATAGAAATGCAAATGGTGAGTAAATAAACAAGCAAAAAATATAATGAATGTTTGTTAATTGAATTATTTTATATTAATTGATTCTTTGATTTGATGATATGAGTAGTTTTGTTATTGATGATGATGATGTATTAGAAGACTGCGTTGATGATGCTTGTCTGTGTAAAGGGTGATCTTTGCTCTGGGCATCTCCATGACCTTCATCAACATCCCAGTCGAGTGGTTCTCCATCGGGTTCGACTGGACGTGGATGCTGCTGTTTGGAGACATCCGTCAGGGAATCTTCTACGCCATGCTGCTCTCCTTCTGGATCATCTTCTGTGGAGAACATCTCATGGTGCGGGAGAACTTCATGGACGTTACTGGTGTCGTTTTGTGTAGATCCTCGGTAGCCTGCTCTGGTGGACTGTTAGGGACGTTTAATGGTGATGTTATCGTAAAGTAAAATATCTCCACACGCCACGATCTCTGTTGTGATTTGTGCTGCAGGACCAGACGGAGAGGAATCGCTTCTCCATGTACTGGAAGCAGGTGGGGCCCATCGTCTTCGGCTCCTTCTGCCTCTTCATCTTCGATATGTGTGAGAGGTGAGACGCGCCGTATAAAATCCACTACTCCAGCTCTCCGTTATTAACCCGAACCGTCTGAGGGAGTCTGATTCACCTGGGAATGAATCTTCTGGAGATACACGTGTGCTAAAAAAAAAAAACGATTCATCCTATACCACGGCGTTGTCGAATTCTGGATTCTGATTGGTCAGAGGGCGTCGACGAACTTTCTCTGCAGCTCTGACAGTAGTGCAGCTACACAGCTTACGGGTTTTATTTTAATGCGTTTCTATAGTAACGGCTCATTCACAGCTTGCTTTGTGGACGTTCCACAACATTTGAATATAACTACAGACGGATTAAAAAGTACGTATTATTCTTTACCAAACGAAACCGGTGATTTGCTGCGGTATAAGGGGAATAAAACACTTCGGGATACTCGACTTCGGAACGGTAACGCCGCCCGATCACTCCGTCCTGTTTTCGATTGTTTTCCTGTACTAGCACGACACCGTGTGGACATTACTTAAGGTCATCACGTAAGGTGATATTTTTCGGGGAAGAAGCTGGTTTTAAAGAGATGATCATTTCTTGTTTTCTAGAGGAGTGCAACTGACCAACCCCTTCTACAGCATCTGGGCTTCGGATGTTGGCACCGAACTGGCCGTATCCTTACGTTATGCACATCTACAATGCATTTGTGTCACGTTTTCTATCCCCATGAAGAATTTATCATATAAAATGCTTTTTAAAAAACAAACAAACTGTATCTTCAGTCAGCTCCAGATTTATTGGCACAATTGAAAACCTCGAGTGATTCTAGGTCAGTCCTGTTGGCCTGCACAAAATACTAAGTGTGAAGGTGCCAATAATTGTTTAAAAAAAAAAAAAAAAAACCCAAAGGATTAGAATAAATTTACTTCAATTTGATTTCTGATCAACCACAAAGACTTTTTTTTTTATTTTTTTATTTTTTATTTATTTTATTTTTTTTAATGATCATTTTAACTCCCCTTTACCAAGGGTGCCAATAATTCTGGAGCCGACTCCAGAATCGTACACGGTTATAGATGACCGTACTGTCAGCACATGGGTATATTTTAGTTCCATAAATTGCAAACAGGTGGTTTTTTTTTTTTTTTTTTTTTTTTTTTTTTAAATTTAATTTTATTTATTTATTAATTTTTAGGTTCACTGATCAAACTTGTTTTGTTTTTTTTAAAAAAACAACTTTTAATTATGATTTGGCCAAAAATCCCAAACAGTTTTCCTTGACGAAGCTCATTCCAGATGGCGTTCATCATCGTGGCTGGAATATGCGCCTGCCTCTACTTCCTCTTCCTGTGCTTCATGGTGTTCCAGGTGTTCCGAAACATCAGCGGGAAAAGATCGTCTCTGCCCGCGATGACCAAAGCTCGCCGTCTGCATTACGAGGTGCGTTCACTTTACACGCTCAAACTTTGGAAATGTGGAAATGTCTTCGAGGATCATCGTACTGTATGATTCCCAATCGGAAGTACCAATTTGAGATTCGCTCTGAAGTGTTGTTCTGGCAAGCTCTGTTACCGTAGAAACGGGTGTAAAAACGATGTAATTAAAGTTTAGAAGATGGTATGAATTGTACGAGTGCAGCGTCCGGTGAGACGTTTAAACGAGGAAGCGGTTTATTTTCTGCTGTCGATCTGATTCGCGTTTCCGTTCTTCTCCACTCAGGGTCTCATCTTCCGCTTCAAGTTCCTGATGCTGGTCACGCTGGCGTGTGCGGCCATGACGGTCATCTTCTTCATCATCAGTCAGGTGTGCGGACCGACCGCGGGATCGTAATCGTCAGTCCGTGCAGGATTTCGTGGCCTTTTTTAAAATCGTCGTTGCTGCCAAAAGACGCTCGTTTTTGCTGCGGCTTTTTTCAAAATTTGCGATGCGACTTTGCGACTTTTTTTCTTTTAAATTTTGTTTGTTTGTTTGTTCTTTCGCGGGCAGCTACTCAAATCGACGAAATCGCGTCTGTACGAAATAGTTCTGCACGCCGTTTCGCAGTGATGTTTGTTGGTAAACGGGACCTTTTGGCTGTACTCATGCTCGACGCACGTGAATCGAAGACGGCTTTGGCCAGATACGTGTCGCGACGACGTCACATGACGCGTCTCGGCTCGACTCGGCGGTAATTTTGAAAAATTGCGTCTCCGAATATTTTAAACTCCGGCGTTTGCTTGATTCTGTGTTCGTTTCTGCGATCGCTAAATCCTGGAGGGACTGAATAAATCATACCTTTTTATGCTGACACAGCTTCGTCTTAAATCTAAACAAATTAGTGCGTGTGTGTGTGTGTGTGTGTGTGTGTGTGTGTGTAGGTGAATGAAGGACACTGGCACTGGGGAGATTACACAGTTCAGATAAACAGCGCGTTCTTCACCGGTATTTATGGCATGTGGAACCTGTACGTGTTCGCCCTCATGTTCCTGTACGCTCCATCACACAAACGCTACGGAGATGAACAGTCCAGCGGTAAGAACCCAAAGCTCTCTCTCTCTCTCACACACACACACACACACACACACACACACACACACACACACACACACACACACACACACACACACACACACACACCTGCACATGCATGTTAATCGTCACTGTCTGCTCACTTTATCTGTTTATTTTCACATTAAAGGTACACTATAACAAAAATGCATGAAACAAAGATTCGGATAAAAGTCACAATTACACAGAAGAATTAAATAGAGGGGGGGGGAGGGAGGGGGGCGGGGGGGCAGATTCCAGTTAGATACTAGACAGAAAACACGCCCAACTCCCACCCAGAAACCTCAACCCAACTATCCACTATGCAGTAGTAGCAGAACATGAAGATATAAAAAACAATCTGTGTCGGTCAGTCTCAGTGACGGAGGCGTGGCTTCTGTGTCCGTCAGTCTCAGTGACGGAGGCGTGGCTTCTGTGTCCGTCAGTCTCGGTGACGGAGGCGTGGCTTCTGTATCGGTCAGTCTCGGTGACGGAGGCGTGGCTTCTGTATCGGTCAGTCTCGGTGACGGAGGTGTGGCTTCTGTATCGGTCAGTCTCGGTGACGGAGGCGTGGCTTCTGTGTCGGTCGGTCTCGGTGACGGAGGCGTGGCTTCTGTGTCGGTCGGTCTCGGTGACGGAGGCGTGGCTTCTGTGTTGGTCGGTCTCGGTGACGGAGGCGTGGCTTCTGTGTCGGTCAGTCTCGGTGACGGAGGCGTGGCTTCTGTGTCGGTCGGTCTCGGTGACGGAGGCGTGGCTTCTGTGTCGGTCGGTCTCGGTGACGGAGGCGTGGCTTCTGTGTCGGTCGGTCTCGGTGACGGAGGCGTGGCTTCTGTGTCGGTCGGTCTCGGTGACGGAGGCGTGGCTTCTGTGTCCGTCGGTCTCGGTGACGGAGGCGTGGCTTCTGTGTCCGTCAGTCTCAGTGATGGAGGTGTGTACATATGTTTACATAACCTGTTTATAAGCTAAAATGAAAGGATGGGGTAAACGTGCAACTTTTTGTAGCCTAACTTTGATGTGCTTATCTCCTTTTAGGACAGTGAGTGTGCGAGTGAGTGTGCGAGTGAGTGTGCGAGTGAGTGTGCGAGTGAGTGTGCGAGTGAGTGTGCGAGTGAGTGTGCGAGTGAGTGTGCGAGTGAGTGTGCGAGTGAGTGTGCGAGTGAGTGTGCGAGTGAGTGTGCGAGATCAGGGGAAGCAGGGCCTCCTTGGCTGGAGTGGGTGTAATGGAGAGCAGGCTTTCTTCCAGGACTGGCGTAATGAGAACCATCCATCTCCTGACGTCAGACCTTTTTTTATTTTTTATTTATTTATTTTTTTTGGCCCCTTTTTATTTTCCTAGTTTAGTCCACATTGAAGGACCTCTGAGTCATTGTGTAAACATGGTCTCTAATAGCTGTGTGTGTGTGTGTGTGTGTGTGTGTGTGTGTGTGTCTCTCCTTCCTGGCCAAGACAATCCATTAATATGTAATTAACAATCCACTATATAAAAGCGGCCACCGAGTCACCATGATGTCATTCAGAGCTTTCATGAGAAAAGGTTTTGATTTTAATGACTTTTTTTTTTTTTTTTTTTTTTTAAATCACAGATGTCACTATAACCCTTGAAATAGAGTATGTGAATGGATGTGACGCCGTCTTGCATTGTCTGATACACGTGGTGACTAATAAATACACGATAGAAATGTTTGCAGGAAGGCCAGAAAGAGATTCACAGACACCATTCGTGATGCATTATGGGAATAGTAGTTCTTTCCCTCGTCTTGTACACGGTCTTGTTACTTTGAACGTATTTTCATCAGGTCACGGCCAGGTCTGTTCGGTTTGGTTTGATGCTTTAACTCGCTAGCGAAGAATTTTCTGGAAAGTCTCCGGAGCAAACGAACGGGACGTTTCCTTCCAGAACCCTTCATTGATTGTGAAGTATTTTTCTATTGTTCTTCTTGATGAAGATGAAGATGTAAGCAGGCACAACGAGCAATCGTTTCTATTGAAGCTTCATGTGCATACAAAGGTGTCGTCCCTTCTAGGTTCAGTCCTCGATTACTCACACACCGAAAAACTGTCCCTTAGGCCCTGGCAAACGCATTCCCGTATACAGTATACGGCCAGTCTGGAGGGCTTTGTATTAACCCGTGAGTCTGGAGAAATGTTTAACATACTCCGGTAAGTCTGAAAATGGACAGATCTGAAATAAAGTCACAACCCAAAGGTAAATTTAACTTTCTAAACCTTTTGGAATTTATTCTGCTGTAACAGGCGGAGAGTCAAGGCACTAAATCACAGGACAAATGACCGGCCTATAAACCGTTTATAGATAAATTACAAGCTTTATATGTGTATGCTTTCCTATTCTGCAGAGACGGAAACATCGTATGTTTTTATCACTACATTAATGCCTGGGAAATGTATTTTTAACACAAGCGTGTGGGTGAATTCATTTGACGACAAGGACGGGTTTTTTCCGCTTTCGTCTACGCTCTTTCCACGGCCGGGCAAAATACGGTGGAAAATCTTGAGTTCATCAGGATCGCCACATTATTTCAAGTTTTTACATTTAAAATAATAATAATTACTATTGTGTTCTTCAAGTAATGCGATACGATGTTGTTCTTATCATCCACATCCTATTTAATTGAACTGTTTTAATTGTGTGAACACGATTACAAACGTCGTGGTTTTCCTTTGCTTTTCTGCATTTCTCTTACTCTCTATCGCCCCCAAGAGGTCCAACTAATTCCTAATACGAAGGCCAGATCTGTCAAACTCTAAACAGCCATTAATTATATGACTTACTGTATGTAAGTCGCTGACTAGCATTTTTTTTTTTTCTTCTAATTTTTAGTCTTCCAGAAGGTCCGCTGATGGAAATAATGCTGCAGTTTTGCTGCGAGTGAAAATTTCTAAAATCGAAATACATCTTTGACAAAAACACAATGTGATGCTGAACATCTGCTCATGACCCCAGGTTTGGGTTAGAGCCCACCATTCGTGAACCAAACCGCAAGTCTTCGACAATAACTTTTGATGTCTCGAGCTCTATTTATTTATTTATTTATTTATTTATTTATTTTTCTATCTATCTATCTATCTATTTATTTATTTATTTATTTGTCATCTCTATGCAGGAGACCAGGGAGGGACCAGTGGTGAGGACATCCAGCTCACCACCACCATCACCCACGCTGACGGACCCACTGAGGTGTACAGAATGATGGGAAAGGAGTCGCAGGAGTAGTCACTTCACCTCGCTTCCTTCCTCGACCATCTCAGCACACCAACATGGCCAGCATTCTTTTATAAAACTCCTCACGATGTGCACTGTTTCAGGCGATCCAAACACCTTATCCTCCTTATCCAAGTGCCCTTGGTCCAGTGTTGACTTATTTTGTGTTCCAGTACTCTTTTTACCTTGCGCTTATTGATTTTCCCCTTACAACTCTGTTCACTCGGATTCATCACGAGTAGCCACTACCTTCTTTTAAATTAGATGCTGGGGTTGTGATGTTTTCCCTGCTGAAATCCCTAATGGTCTAATGTGTCCCATTACATAATCAAACTATTGTTAGTGTAAACCATTAGGATAATTCTCGTTAGGAATTTCATAACCTACCAATATTACGTTTGTACTAAAATATTTCAATATCCTTTTTTTTTTCTTTTTCTTTTTTCCTTTTAATGTTACATTTCATTGCTTTTCCTTTCATTTATAATGACGTACGACACTTTTTAGGATGCAAGAAGGGTAAAATGGCAAAGAGGAAGTCGATAAGCAGGAGGTAAAAACAGTTTTGTTAAAAAAAAGAAAAGAATGATGAGCAGAATTGAGCTCCTTTCGCAGAGGAAGGATTGGTGAGAATTTGGTGCCATCTTGTGGATGGAAGAGGAAGTTACAAAGTGTATGACGATCACCACCTTGACCAAATCCTTAAAAAGAACATTCTTGGTCGTCACCAAGCAGGTATTTTCCATCTATAGTTCGGTAATCTTTAATATAGCCATGTGTTGCTGATTATCATGGGGTACAGTATCACGATACTAGATTACAACACTTGTCCTCAGTCAAAGCAACTGCCCTGATGAACAGAATTCTGGGATTGCCTTCTCCACGAAGGATCTTCAAATTTCTGCAAAATAAGGAACTGTCTTACCTAACTGGTGTGTAATATTGTGGTGTGTACATCACTGATCTGGACATAGGATATTACCTAGCGTGTTTTTGTATTATTTTCATCACTTCAGATGATTAACAGTATCTCAGCCTATCTCACAGTCTAGTATATTCTCTGCCTCGTCTCGTCCGTGCAAGCGCGTTCGTAGCAATACAGCGTCCGGCGTCTTCGCCCCGTCATGTTTTACAAAAAGTTCATACGTAGTATGTTATGATGTAGATATATTTTTTATAAAGTGCTTATTTTCAAGTGTGTTAACTGCATCACTGTCTGTTGTATAATAAAAGGCCTTTTTCAGAATGATTGTACTGTTTTGTCATGTTCCTGGTTTAAGAAGGAATAAAGAGGAATACTTGAGTTGTGCTGTTCATTGGAAAATGACCATCTTCGTGGTAATTGTCAGTGATTATTTTCCTATACCTGCGTAGCAGAAATTTTATCTACGTTACTTAATTGTAATGTAAAGATCTCAGTGTGGCAAATCTTAACGAAGAATAATTTTATTTTCAAATAGAAATGACTTGAAACCCACATTTATACAATAATGACTTTTTATATAAGAATGTAAATATGTTTACAGAAGTGTGTGTGTGTGTGTGTGTGTGTAGCAGTGTCTTGTTAGAACATTAATCTTAAACCTTAGTGACATTATTATCATTGTGCAAAATAATAAACTATAGATAATTAAGATGTGAGTTTCACAGAATGGATTTCACAATTCAAAAACAATTCAGAACTTTCTGAAATTTGCATATTAATGCGTGTGTGAATGTTCCGTGGATCAGACTTGTTTGTCCAGTACGTCCCATATTTAGGGAATTTAGAGGCCGAATCAACACCTTGAACTCTGTCACGTTCCTCAAACTGTTCCTGAACAATGTTTCTGGGCGCATTATCCTGCTGAAAGAGGTCACTGATATTAAAGAACACCGTTGGAGTGAAGGGGTGTACTTGGTCTGGAACAGTGTTTAGGTAGGTGGGACGTGTCAAAGTAACATCCGCATGAACACCAGGACCCGAGGTTTCCCAGCAGAACATCGCCCAGAGCACCACGCTGTATCCGCCGGCTCATGTTCTTCCCATAGTGCATCCTGGTACCAACTCCTCCCCGGGTAAGCGGCGCACACACACCCGACCGTCCACATGATGTAAAAGAAAACGTGTTTCATCAGACCAGGACACCTTCTTCCGTTGCCCCATGGTCCAGTTCTGATGTTCACGTGCCCGGTGTAGGAGCTTTCTGTGGCGGACAGGGGGTCAGCACGGGAACTCTGACCGCTCCGCAGCTACGCAGCTCCATACACAGCAAGCTGTGACGCATTGTGTGTTCTGACTCCTTTCTATCAGAGCCAGCGTGAACTTTTTCAGCAACCTGTGCTACAGAAGCACTTCTGTGGGATCGGACCAGACGCATCAGTGAGCCTTGGGCGCCCACGACCCTGTCGTCGGTTCACTGGTTCTCCTTCCTTGGACTACTTTTGGCAGGTATTAACCGTTACATACTGGGAAAACCCCACACCGTTTTGGAGACTCTCTCACCCAGTCGTCTAACTGTCACAATTTGGCCCTTGTCAAAGTCGCTCAGATCCTTATACTTGCCCATTTTTCCTGCTTCCAACATGTCAACTTCACGATCTGATTATTCACTTCCTGCCTTATATATATCCCACAACTCGACAGGTGATAATCAGTGTTATTCACCTCACCTTTCACTGGCTTTAATGTTATGGCTTATCAGTGTAAGAGGAATAAAACATGTGACATGCTGTTTATAGGAAAATAAACATTTACTTTGTGTTAGTTGTCAGTGATTATTTTCCTATACCTGCATGGCACAAAGTGTTTAATTACTTACTTATTAGTGTAAAAAATATTAAAGAATAATAATAATTTTAAAAAATAGAAATGACTTCAAACCCACAAGACTTTATATCATAATGTAAACATATCTACAGAGGTGTATAGCAGTGTCTGGTTAGAACACTTTTCTTAAACCATGGTGACATTTCATTATAATTATTATAATTATATCAGGTTACGCTTGATTAAAAAGATTGATAATCCTCGTCCATTGGCATAATGATGCTTTCACAGACGGAAAACGGAACATCCTGTAGTTCCTTAATGCTAAATGGCTTCTCTATAATCAGATCGTCACAAGAGATAAGACCATCCTGGTCATCCAAGCTCTGATATCCAAGAACCACAGCTGTCTCGTTCTTGGGGGACATGATATGAATCAGTTTGGAGATTCCTGAGTCTGTACAACCGCTCCACACGCTGTACTGAAAATCTGTCTGTATCATTGGCTCCAGGTTCTTAGACGACACCAGGAAGTTCTCGCTCGGATAAATGTTTGCAACTGGCTGTTTAAAAAAGTACGAGCTGCTGGAGTTTGATGGTGAATATGTCCTATTGCTGATTCCCGAGCTGACTTCATTCAATTGGTTGAGGTTTGTAGATTGGCTTTCCTTATCAAGCCCACACCGAACATCTTCAGAGCTGTTCTGGTCCACGCTCTGGTAGTCTGTCATGGAGCAGATCAGTGGCACCGAATCGACGTCTTTTCCGAGACCGACGCTATATTGACTGTCTTTACACTGGATTTGAGAAGATTCCACACTGTGGACAGGAGAACATTCAGATTTATTTTTTAGAAACGTGACATGCTTTGGATTTTGCACAATGTAAAAGTATAAAAGTTGAAAGCGTCACCATGTTGTCTTGTGGTTTGCTGTTGGTTCAAGACTGACAGACGAGACCTCGTTTTGAAATGACAGAAACTGTGGGACCTGATCGAGAAAAATATAAAGCATGAAGGAACGAAATCAAACATCTTGTACTTTTGTAGGACTAAAAGACAAGAATGAAAACATTTCCAGATTTTTTTTAATAGGTTACTATTGCCTAGTTTACAATTCTATAAATATGAAACACCTGCAGCTACAGTTTATATTCAGCTGCCATGGAAAAATATAGGTACCAACAAATCTGATGTTCAGGGTTGTAGCGGAATAATATTGTTAATTTAACAATTAAGCTCATTAGAATTTATTTCGATAAACAGGCAGCTCAGTTTCTAAGTCAAATTAATATTTAAAAGAAAAAAAATCATCCATTTAATTTTATGATGTTGAAAAAAAAAGCTGCTGTCCAAGCAGGATAAATTCTTTGTGAATAAATTTTAATGCATCTCTTTGTATGGTAGATTTGACGTCTTCACGTTAAAAACAAATATGAAATGAAACGATTTGTGGAAATGTATTATTAGAAATGCTCCATATTGGAGTAACTGATGGAAACGGCATTGCCTACCTGTTTTACAAAATTCGTAGAAAATTTCGGAGTAGGAATCTTGTCCCACCATGGTTTTAGGACTCTGTAATAAAGAGGTGCAAAAAAAAAAAAAAAAAATCACTAATGAGTTTCTGACGTTAAGGCTTGTGGATAAGAAGTAGTTAAAAAATCCATGACAAAATTGTTGATGAGATCTGTGACAGGGGATTTGGAGACCTCTCTGGTAGAAATGTGGTATTGCAACCACCGCTTGGTGGAGCATACGTACAGTAAGTACATTTACATGTATATTTATTCATTTAGCAGACTCTTAAATGGAAAGCGACTTACAAATGAGGAACATAATTGCACTTTATTAATCCCAGGTGGGAAATTCCAGTAAATATTTTAATGGTGTGTTTCCTCCACATACCCAAACATAAAAAATAAAAGGCGACCAAAATGGGAGAACTATGTGGTCCATTTTTGTCCAAGGTGTAAAAAAAAAAGAGAGACTGGCAACTAATTCACAGTAATACAGGTCATTTTGTAAATGCTTGTCATTTCCTTCAACTTGGTAGAAGTGCTTGGATTAACATTGTTCCTTGACTGATCAAAAGTCTTGTTGATGACTTGATGAAAAATCTGTGAAAATTTGTTGATTAAAAAAAAAAAAAAAAAAAAAAATTAAATGAAAATTATTACAAGAACTCTATTCATTTGGAAATGAATGAATGAATTTAATTTTATTAACCTTTAAAAAAAATTCTGCATGCTGAGACAAATATTTGCAAAGTAAATAGCACAGTGTTAATACAGTAGTATTTTCTTTTGGGGATTTTTTTTTTTCGTCTGTATATTTTGCAGATTGTGATGCACGATCTATGCTCAGCCAATTAGCAACAAAACACTGCTGACAACCTTGCCTTCCGATGTTGACCTTGGGCAGGTACTAAAAAAACATTTACATTGTTTAACACTGGTACCTTTATTTCTAGACAAGTGCCTGATAGAAAAAAAAAACAGTTCTGTTTTTCAAGTGCCAAAAGTTTCAGTACTTTCTCTAGTGATAAAGTAACAATGCTGCCACTAACGCAAGTCCTCTTATGCACTCTGATAAATATGACTGATGCGACTGCCGAGCCTGTATGCATTCAAGTAATGCGAGATTGCAACAATAAATCCACCATGACTCATGGCTCTGAAAGGCGTGCGTGAAATCCGACCTGACGAGATGCTCTATGCTGATTATATCCAGATTCTTCTGAAGAAGGAAAAAAACAACAACACACACACAACACACGATGTAAGAGGTCTTACCTGTTGAACCAGAAGTAGATTGAACATACACAGATGGTCAGAATGAGACATAAAATGGGGATTATTATCTTGAGAAGGTTTTGTAACGATAGTGCTGGGGAGAGACACAGACACGAACTCTTGTTAAACATGCCGATATAAAAAAAAAAAAAAATGGTTTCACACACACCTACGTAGTGAAACTTACGTGTTTTGAGCACACGTGCTTCACTGTAGTCACTGAATGTCTTACTAGGAGGGTAGTTCGATTTCACTCTCGCTTTCAAAGTATATCTGGAATTAGGTTGTAGGTTCCTGCCCACAATCTCATATGTAGTCTGACCAACTGCCAAAATCTGTGTCACCTGTATGAAAAGTGAAAATTATTTTCATAGTGTCATCCGGAATAAGATAAGTTAACGAGTTATGTTTTTGACGTTTTTAAAACAAAATTTTTTAAAGTGAGCGACTCACGAAATCATTGCTTCCAACAATGCCGTAGGTGAGCTCTACAATCAGTGAGTCAGAGAAAGGTTTCTTCGTGTAGGTGGTGTTCAAGCTAATGTGAAAGTCTCCGTTTATGTTCTGAATGACTGACGTGATGATCGGTCTCCTAGGCTTGACTGCATGGAAGAAATAAAATAAATAGATTCGGATGTGTGGGATATGAGCTATACATATCAGGATATGTTTAGTTGAGGATATTCCTGTATAAACGAAAGGCTGGACAGATTCGTTGAGTAATATATACACTTTAACGTTCAGATCTACGTGTTACACGTCACTAGCTGAACTTGTTGAACTAGCCTAGAGTCTGATCAGAGGCACATGTAAGCGCAGACTTGTACTTGGATGCTACCGACGCCAGAGCTGAGGTCAGACATCGAATTCTCCACCCAAGAAAGGCCGGCCATTGTGCTATAAAGATCTCTCTATTGACATGCACGAGCTTCCATGCTGCGCACGCTCAGTTCCAGAATAAACTATTTCAACCTAAAAATGCTGGAAGTGTGTTTCGCAGCCTATGTATGGATGTCAAGGGAAGTGCTGTTTGATGCAGTGGACTAATAAATGAGCATGAATAGACTGACGTCACGCAGCCCTCAGTACAAACCGTAATTCACTTACTGCTTTCTTCAGTATTGATCGTCTCTGTGTGCCAAATCTCGTCTCCTTTCGACACGTTTACCGTGAATGTCTCCGTAATGACAAACCCTGCCACTTGGATTCTGCATTCACATGCATCGTGTCGGATTTCATCAAAATGGCAGGTATACATCCTGCAACATCAGAAAGAACAATATAAAGCAAATCCCACGGATAAACTGTATTAAAAAAAACACCAAAAACTGTCATGTGAACTAACCTGTTATTAGTGAAGGTTATTGAAGCACTGAGTTTGTTTTTGGAACAGCTGTCGGGATCATCCACGGTCAAACTGCACTTTAGCTCGGTGTCATAATCGTTAAAGCATTGCAGAAGCTCTGAAAAGTTCAGTTTTAAGGTGTCAGAAATATATGAGAGTTCTTTTTAAAGTCTCACTGATAGAACAATAATTCAATTAAGTGCCAAAAATATGTTGAATGATTTATTCATTACTTTTCGTTTGTTTTTGTTTATATTTTCTGGTCATTGACCTCTTGTTCTAATATTTCTTCATCCGATTGTGTGTCGTTTATCGTTCATCTGTTTGGATGCCAGAATTTTACTGCCAAAAACCTAATGTGTGACAGTGGAAGAGATGTGCGCCAAGCGACAGGAAGTAAACAGTGTGGAAAATGTCCACTCTTACTTAGTTTATCTATCTATCTATCTATCTATCTATCTATCTATCTATCTATCTATCTATCTATTTATCTATCTATTTATCTATTTATTTACAGAAGCAAAATTTTTCCCCTTTCCCCTTCAGTGAATCGGCTTTTCTGTCAAGTGAATTTTATTCTTGTTTGGTGTGCTTGGTATCTCGGTAGCAACAGGTTAAAATTATTTTTAAAAAAAAGAAGTTAATCCTAATACAAACCATAAATGTTGGCACCTCTGAAAATGACCTAACCTAACAGAAGGTATTTGTCGATGCGGTGTGTCACTCTGCTGTCTGTGAAGAGAACTGTCCTTGCTTCGAAAAGCTTGATTGAGAAGTCTTCGATTCTCCCCCAAATCTGTCCCTTATATCAAAACTACATCAAGTGTCTTTTAAGGAAAAAGGAACAAAGGGGGGGAAGAAAAATCGAACGAAATCCATTGTACGGCAAAGATCTTAAGAATCGCGGTTTTTCCTAAGCTATCTTTTGAACATTACACAGGGCACCTTTGACATGCGGAACGACCGAAACAAATTTAGTTACGTATTAGTTATTTAGACAAGACAACAAAGAGAATGACACGACACACAAATCGGAATCGGCAAAGTATTGGAGAAAGCATTTAACATGTTTCAAGGATTCAAAAGGTTTTAATTGTCACATATTTTGGCACGAATAGAAGCCTGTTTGAATCATATACGTTTTTAAACATGATGGAATTTTAGCACGAAGACGATTTCCCAAATATCATATGATTCTTGTTTGCTTGCTGAATAGAAACTGTAATAGTAGTAATAGTAATAGTATTACTAGTATAATAGTAAAATTGGCAGCAAATTTACCAGAGGATTCGGTGAAGCCAACACTGGAGAGGAGTAGAGTTACTTGCAGGATTATAATTAAGGCACCCATTGTCTATTCTGAAACAAATTAAGCACAAAAAATACTTTTGAGGGTTTAATAATGTCATACATAACCTAGCCTGATGACAGAGAACAGTGGTTGTTACCATTACCATCTCCATAAGATTCATTGAAACTCACCTTTGCAGGTTGCACTGGGCATCAGGTCAAACAGGTATCAGAGTCATCCTAAAATTCACTGCTGTCTGTAAATCACAACTGAACCCAGTCTATATCTGAGCACTTAAGGATTTACAAGCATCATGAACCGCAGCTCGTCTCTCAGCCTTCCCTGTCTCGAGTGCTGTGTTATGACAGGATTGCTTTCAGTTGTAGTCAGAACGAGTTGAAGCAGTTCTATGGAAATCTAGAGGCACAGTTTCCGCCTTGCTCTTCACGCACACCCAACAGGAGAACAGAGAAGAATAAAAAGGTCGGTACTCATATTATCTAGAATGGAATGAAGGGAAAGGACTACATCTGTGTCCAACATCAAGTTGTTAATGTTATCCACGTTATTGTTTTACACAGTAATTTCCAGCGTGGATCTCAAAATGTGAAGGATCTGGAGAGATTCTGTACGGAGGAACGCTCTCAGATCCCTCGCCATGTGTTCTCCAACCTCATCAGGCGTTATAGGAGAAGACTCAGAGCTGCTATCTTAGCAAAAGGATCTTAGCATAAAGTATTGACTAAAAGGGTACCAATAATTGTTGCACACCTATATTTAACACAGATTTATTTTTTGGGTAAACCTGTGTTTTATATGCAATTGTTTGATATCCATGAGAGCAGAGTGATTTTTTAAAAAATAAATAAATAAATATCAAAACGTTAAATTTGCAAAGTCTCCTTTGCTCATATTTACCAAGGGTGCCAATAATTAGTGGAGGGCGCTGTATAAACACATGCACTAGGTGTGATAAATGTGTGAAACATATCATAAATTTAAAGGTGTATGACGTGATTATTCTCATGTGAAGTTCATGTGGCTTTTCTGTGAGCAGAGAGAGAAACACACTCACACACACTCAAAAATAACTGTAGAAAAATCAGATCTGATGAAACTGAAAGTATTCTGCAGCTTACAGTTTGTTTAAGGTGGAGTTCTTCACGGTAGCATGGAGATATGCAGTGTTCTAATGGTAGCCTACACAAACACTGTGAAATTATTTGATGAAAGTGCAAGTCTAGTAGTTGGGACTTTATAGTGGTGTGCATAAGTATTCACCCCCTTCGAACTGTTCCACATTTCGCAATGTTACAATTTGGAATCGAAATGGACTTGATTGGTATTATATATACAGTATATCTCATGAATCGACACAAAATAGACCATAATATTAGAGTGGAGAAAAATAGTCAGTGTAATTGATATTGTTACATATATATATATATATATTTTTTACAAATAAAAATGATTGTAACTACATAACTTTCCCCCTGACTTCTGTGAACCTTCGAAACATCAACGTAATTTGCTGATGTCACATAATTAGTTAAATGGAGTGAACAATTAAATGTGCGATTAAAATGTCATGTGATCTTAATATACGAATACATATATTATATATTATATATATAGGTTCCTGGAAGAACCTAAGAGAACATACCTAAAAAACAAAACAAAAAAAACAGAACCATGCAGAACAAGAAGGTTCAGGATAAAGTTCTTGAAAAGTATCAATCAAGATCTGGTTATGAAAAAATTTTTCCCAAACAACCTGCAGAGTGAAATAATTTTTTTATTTAAAAAAATATGGCACAAGTGGAAGGGGGGATTAGTCAGAGAAGCAACCCAGAAGTCAAGAGTAACTGCAAACGAGCTAGAAACTACAAAGTGTGAAAAAGTTCAATGGGGGTAAAAACTTATGCAGACCACTGTAAATGTAAAACGACAATAAAACGGATGTAAAGTCTCTTATTCATATTGTGCCTGTGCAGTAAAATACAACCTCATAAATAATACATGATCACAGCCTGATTAAGTTTAAATAAAAACACCACCGTTGTTGCAGTTCCAACGAAATCTAAACCTAAACATAAACCTAATTTAAAGAACTGCTAAACAGCTGCACTCGTGTCAGTCAGCAAGTGCTTTTAAAAGGGCTTGTAATGGTACACATGAAAAACCCTGACAGCACTCCAAACAAACTATATCACCTGTGCTGTAATTCAGCTGAAATTAGTCAGGATTTTATATTTATTGATAAACTGAACATTTAAAAACATCCTTTGTTTAATTCTCGTCCCTACGCATCACCCATGCACATGTACACGAAGCCAGAGTCCACAGTGACTGGAGTTCACCCATGTTAGTTCGGTCTCTAGGAAGAAAGTATATTTTACTGAAATATTTTACTGCTGTAAAGTCTTACGGTACAGTACTAAACATTTATAGTAATTGAAACTAAAATGAACAGTAACACTGTCAGTTTCAATGAAGTCGACATGCAAAATTATCCAGAAAATTCACTTGCTATGTAAGTAGGCTATAATAAGCGATACTACAAAAACAATGCCGATGAAGCTGAAACTCCATCATCGAAGAATCCACATAATTATAATATTTTTAAAAATGTGTACATTCCTGTTTTTCAATCCTGTACCTTTCCCATACATGTTTAATTGTTAGATCAGTTTTCGCGCACGTAAATCAGCTGATCAGATAATTCATCTGGAAAAGCCTGAAGCAAGTTTCACTGGGTGATACCTGGGAATTTAAAACTGAAATATCTTGTAGATGATAAACTCTGAGCTGTAGGTCTGAACTCTGATCTGAGTTCCCATTCAGCACGTAGTTAACCCGGGATGAATCACCATTCACGGAATAACTCTACAAGTATAGTCTTGTTTATGGGTTGCATGAAAAGGAAATGACTACTAACCTATAATTTATTGTTGACGTTTTTCCAAGAACTGTGATTTCTAGGCAGTATGCAGTGCTGTACATGAAAGCGGATCCCTACCCCCCCCCCCCCCCCCCCCCCCCAAAAAAAAAAAAAAAAACAGTTTTGCAGACTCTTTCCAGGGAAGATTTGGTGACCCATACTCAAAAAGTCACTAGAAGTCACCTGAAGGCTTCATGGACCGATTTTCTTATTCATTTAATTGTCCTGATCATTTGCCTTTCTGAAGAATAGAATGGAATAGAAATTGTTTTTTTTTTTTTTTTTAGAAAACAATAGATTATATCTTATTTCTTGTAGAAAGAAGAATTCTTTGATCAATGCAACACAAACCGACTATTTACTGTATGCATGGACATCATATACTATAATTCATTTGTATGCAAATTATGCAGTATGCAAGCAGTATACAAGTATGCAGACCAAACAAAGCAATGGTAGTGAGGAGTTGGGTAATAAACACGAAGGAATCGGTTGCAGATGGAATAACTCTTTTTAAAAAAAAATTTTTTTTACTGTAAATACAGTTTAAAATAAGATCAAAGATCAATGATGATCAGTGATTGGCTGGTAATAATAGTGATCGGTGATTTGTCTTTTTAATCTTATATATTTATCACTAATGAGCAAGTCAGAGGCGACAGTGGCAAGGAAAAACTCCCTGAGACAGCATCCAAACGTCCCAGTTCACCACAACACTCAAAAAGCTTGAGTAAACAAATATTTTTTCAGCCTGGACTTAAACACTGAGACTGTGTCTGAGTCACGAACACTAATTGGAAGGCTGTTCCATAACTATAGGGCTTTGTAAGAGAAAGCTCTTTCCCCTGCTGTAGCCTTCGCTATCCCAGGTACAACAAAAAGCCTGCACCTTTTTATTGATGTAGGCTTGGTGGATCATAAAAGACCAAAAGTTCACTCAGGTACTGTGGCGTGAGACCATTCATTGCTTCACTGGTCAATAGTAGTATTTTATAATCAATGTGAAATTTTACTGGGAGCCAGTGCAGTGTGGATAAGATCGGGGTGATGTGGTCATATCTTCTGGGTCTAGTAAGGAGTCTTGCAGCTGCACCTTATTTGTTCTGAAACTGTTAGCTTTCAGGGTAAACTAATTAAAATGTAGACCACATATTTGCAGGGGATTTTTATTGTATTATTTAACTATTCTTTAAAGCTTTGTGATTAAGTGATGGTGACCAATAAAACATAGAACATTTCTACTTTCCTTTTTTGTACTATAAATACTTTTCTCTTGTTTCACATATATCATGCCTAAACAAACAGACATTATGTCTTTTTCTATAAAATTTCCTTTGTTACCCTAAATGGTACAAATTTATTTTTGTGCCACCTGCTGGACAAACGTCATAGTGGTAAATGAACACAATAACCAAGTAGCACTTCAGAATATTATAGAGAGGTGCACAATGCATATGTAGATGACCATACCATGTTTAGTGTCAGAGTTTTGTTTCTTTCGATTTTGCACTGAAGGAACAAGGCTAAAGTAGATAATAATGGATGCTTGTTGCCTTTTGCTTATAGTTGCAAAGTACTCAGTTGAAAGTGCATGGCTAAATCGTCGCACACGCTTCTCAGAACACATTTGTTTTTTTTGTCTTAAACTGATTTGCATAGTTGGTTTCGGACAGTGTGATTGTTATCTATACAAATCAAGTAAACGGCCCAACAGATCTATAAACAAGACAGTTGTTGTTCCACACTGCAACCGAAAATTTCAAGTGTAAAAGGATTTGGCTTATAGCATCACACTACATTTGTAGCTATAAATTTCTATTATCTGCTGGCTACATCAGCCTTGTAGCTGCAGTGCAAAACTAAACACACCAAACATTGTCTTGGTAAGCCAAACTGTAACTTTAACTATCCATCCATCCATTTTCCAACTTCGAACCTATCCAAGGGATCTCAGGGCACACCCTGACCCGATGCCAGCCCTTTGCACGGCACAATCACATGTCAAATGCCAATCAGCCTATAAGGCATGTCTTTGGACTGGGGGAGGAAACCCTGAAGCACAAAGAGAACAAGAAAGGTCCGTGCATACAGAGGAGAGGCAGGATTTGAACCCCCAACCCCTGAGGCAAATGTGTTAACCACTAATCTGCCTACTTTAACTATACTTAGCAAAGCATTTTAAAATTCAAGTTTAAATTACTTGAACTATTCATTTATGACCTTCACATGGTATGAATGTTTGACCTCATTAGAGATGTGAAGCAATTTGTAGTCTGTGAGAAAAGATTTCTATTTACTTAATTAAATTCTGAGCTAATACGTCATAACACTGAGAATAGCTGTGTAGTCTGCCATTTTATACTTGTATTTTGGGCGTCTTTGATTATTATTATTATTGTTTATTTGTTTAAAATTCATTTTACGGTCGAGTATACATTTCACGTTGTACAGTAGCCTATGTGTCGCCTAAATCCGTATTTGCTTGAATTTTCCGCCACCTGCTGGACACATGTGGTAGTTGCACATTTGAAATAAAATAGTAACCCTAAAAACACATACAAACAGTAAATTATATTCACGTGTAGCTCCAAAAGTATACAAAAGTAAACATCTTTAATAATTTTTAGCGATATACTAATGATACCAATTGAACACCCGGTTTGGCATGCGAGTCTGCTCTTTTGGACGTGTTTATGCTTCTTACGCAAAGTTCCTCTCCTGCGCAAACAGCGTAGTCAGCGGAAGGTCGTTTGTTTTCGTCAATGTGGTTGATCATAGCGTCGCTGAAAGTGTTACAAACTGTTATTATCTCAGTGAAAACACCTAATTACACTGTAGCTAAGCGTCTGAGTGCTGCTTCTGGACAACACACAGCTTGTCCGGCATTGTTGTGTCTTTTTTGGGGGTAGGTTTCTGCGTCTTGACGGATTTGGAGAAGAAACTGGAAGCTCGGCATATTTGAAGGTAAAAGAACTTCTCGAAACAGTCCATGATTTAAGGTGGATTTTTCCTAAAAGTGTGTACTTTTAATAAGCATGACTATTTTGTCTGTGTTTGTTGACGTGTAGTCCAGTTTAACAAGGTCTCAATGAGTTGTAATGGGCGTAGAAAACTTTATAGTTCTGTATAATGACCACATTACATACATTTAACATACTTTCGTATACATTCACGTTGAACTCCCTGAAAGTAAGGTAAGATACTCAGATTTTTGGGTTTCAACTTAATTCCCATAGGTTGGGTTCATATAAATCATTGTCATGTTGTTTTAAAGGAGTAGTTCAGTAAAAACCAAAACAACAAACAAACAAAACGGATTTCCACCATTTCCACTTTACCCCAAGTGTGGATCCGAAGCCTGTCCCAAGAACGCTGGGCTCAAGCCGGGAGTCCACCCTAGAAGTTACACCAGTCGTTCACATGTTGGGGTAATTTACAGTAGCGTGTCCACCAACTGGCATGTTTTTAAACCGTTGGAGGAAACCGGAGAATCCAAATGAAGCCCATGTGAACACAAACCGGAGATCGAGCTGTGAGGCGTCAGTGCTATCTCCTGCACTACCATGCCCAAGTGTAATTGATTAGCCAGAAGAAATTTGGCATCTAATGTTTGCTTCCTTAGTTTTGTATTAGAGACTAATAAATCAGATTCGAACAACCGGTAACTTCTCACGGGAATAACGAAAATACTGCACCAACCAACAATTTTCACTCAACACATCACAAATGTTTCAATATAAAGATATTTTCAACGTTTCAGTAAAGATATATAAAGATATTTTCAGTTTTCAATGAACACGTCTTTGTAAGTTCAAGTCCCACAACAAACGTAGGTGCTCATTTGAAATAAAATAGTAACCCTAAAAACACATACAATCTTTAGGCTAAAAATATACGTATGTAGCTACATTAATAATAACTCTTTAATAAGTTCACGTATAATAATACATCATGAACTTTCATAAATAACAGATCATTTTCTTAAAAGCATCCACCAAAGAAGGGTCCAGCAAACTCTTCACTGTCCTATTTGTTAATGGGGTGGAGTTCTGTCATCGTATTTATGTTCTTCATGAAGAGAAAATCAGAGAATGTGAAGGAGCAAGTCCCAAAATCCCACACAAACTTACTTTCTTTTTGGTTAAATCCTGGTCACCGTTAATAATAAAAGCTTTTCCAAGTCTCCTTTCAGCTCAAGGGAAGTGAAACTCTGACAGTAGTGCAGCTGAAAATAACAGGTTTACTTTATCGCCCACACGTTCTAATACGTGATCGTTTCTATCCCTTTCTATGCTTAACAAAAATGTGTTCTTTAACAAAGAGAAGCATATAATCGTTCACGTGATGAGGTTTTCTGTGAGGAGACGTTAATTCAAAACTTTATGGAAGGAGTCTCCAGTGCCTGTGCGCTGTATCAAGATTTGTATCTTACGCATTGTGGATTCTCGGTAACATGACAACGTTTGGTTTATTGTTTTATTAATTTCAAGAAGGAAAAAAAAAAGAGAGGCTGGTGATGGAACAACTGTTTATAGCTGCTGTAACGTAAGTGATAACAGGAGCTAACTTGTTTCGTGGACATTCCGCAGAGATTAAATGGAACTCTAAATGGATAAAATTCTAATGTATCAGTTTATAATCAATATTAACTTGTTGGCGTATTGCTGTGGTATAAGAGGAACAAAACACTTTAGATAATAGTAATTCTGCTTTAATCTTGCCACAATGTTGTTATTTATTTTCCTTTAACAGCATGATACAGAATGTCTTATTCTTTACTTAAATTAAACCACGGTTCACTTTATTACACACAAAAAATATTGATAGGTGTCATTGTATTTATACAAGAGAACAAGTCTCAAAATCCCAACGCACAAAAAAAACCAACACCTTATGTGATTTAGGATGGTTTTTTTAGACCCCTGTATTATTCCTGATTTCCAAGAACTTCATATCTTGACTTGTGGTTTTTCCCTGAAGACGTCTACAATATCCACATGACTACAACCGTCAAAATTAGTAAGAATTTCAGGCTAAGCAGTGATCCTGCCCTAAATACACTCTCTCATTAAACAGGGAGGTGTTGTGAAGTTCTCATCCCTCGTCATACTTTAGAGGGCTAGCGGCGACAGATGATGCGTCCTGGACTAATGCTGACTAAGACAGCTTTATGCTTTATTTGTTTAGCAGCTGAAGACGCTTTTGAGATTTGGGAATATATATGTCTGGTCTGGTGTCCTGGTTGCGAAACCTCTTCCCTAGAATATGACTAGTGTTTTTAACACACTTTCATGATCCCCAGTTAAAAACAGCAGCGTCCATAAGTGTGTTGTGAATTTCCTCAGACTTTGGCATGAATGACTTCAGTATAAAATGTCCTGAGTGTATTAAAATGTATTAATCTCTTTCAAACGATATTTCATATGGAGTTAACGTGGAGTTAAAAATGCTAACATGGTTAATGAATGAAAGCTAAGGGAACAGTTAGCATGATGTAATTAGCATGAACGCTAAAACAAATGCCTTGTGTTTATCATTAGCAGTTTTTAGCTAGCATTTTTGCAATGCTTTTCCTCACACACCGCGCGTGCAACATATATATTTTTAAAGTGATTAAAGTGATATTTCTGGCGTTAAGGAATTTATTTCTTTTTAAAACCCGAAACTCTGCAGTTCCACTTCCTTCCAGATGATGTCGCTAAATGATTGTGTTTAACTTAGCCCGATTTGGCTGTTGCCATTTAACTTTTCTTTCTTTCTTTCTTTCTTTCTTTCTTTCTTTCTTTTTGTGGTGTATCATTAGCCCTGTTAAAATTTTAAACCAGAATAATAAACCTTTTCTCTATAATTTCAAATGTCTCAGAATTTAGGAATATTGCAGCGATTACTTTAATAGTGGTAATCAGACAAGTTAAACAGACGTGTAACATTAGCATGAGTGTCTTGTATTAGCTATTGAAAAGAACAATAATTAATCATTTATTCATGTATATTGCATGTAATTATGCAATTATAGATTACAGCAAATTAAATAAATATATAGTGCACGAATTAAACATATTTAGTATGACGTACAAGCGTATCTAGACACTTTTCCTTCACACGTTCCACTTTTATTCTTTTTTGCTTCTTTTGAGGAAACTTCTGACTCTTGTTGTACAGTTTTATCCATGGTTAAATCCTGGAAACCATTAATAAAAGTAATTTCAATTCTTTATCAGTCCATGCAGTTTATTAGATGCAAATTATAATGATATGGGGACGTTTTCTTTAAGGAGACGTTGAACTTTTTGGGAAGGAGTCTCCAGTGTAAGCGCTTTGCTGCACCATACCTCTTAAAGGCAACTCTTAGGTTTTTTTCTGGCCAGGATTTTATGCTTTAAATAACCAGCGTCAGGTTGGTGATGATTTTCTTCTAACAGAATGACACTGAGTGTTGTATTACTTTTTTTTTGAGAGAGAGAGAGAGAATTGTGGGTCCCGTTAGTACATCTCTAACACGCAGTAACTCTACCATTAGACACAGATTAAACATTAACATTTACATTTGTACCCAATGTTCTTGTCAAATGAATAATTGCGTAAATCAAAATTCGTTCGAATGGTGCACTGTGTGTCACAAAAAATTGTCTTTGAGTATAATTAAAAAAAAATACATGTATAAACTACTAACTAGCTAGCAGGGTAAATAAAGAGCAATGGTATTTTGTTAGCAAACCACTCAGTGCTGAGTCTGTACTTTAGAAAGCCAATAATAGCTAATGAAACTGTTTTTCAACCACATTCTCTTGCCATGATTCTTGTATATGTGTACTATAAATTGTGCTTTTGATCATCTCCACCCCTCAAAAAGTGCACCTTGGTGTAATGTACACTTCTGAGTCATTAGGGGAAGTCAACAAGGGCACGATGAGGACATTATGGGAAAGTAGTGCTCTTGTTACAGAATGTCACTTCTACTTTCTGTCCAAATGGTGGCACTAACTTACCACGTTTAACTTCTTTTTTTGAGCATCGCACTTAGGCCAACACTTTCAACTTTCGTCTGTAAGCTGCTGTTTGCTCTTTGGGTCCAGATGGACGTAGACACACAGATGAACATAACATCTGTCCTACGCAAATCCTGGTTTTAAGCTGCCTGGCAGCAGGGGACAGGAAATCATAGCGTGCTGATTAATGCTGAGCTATAGCACCACTTTATTAGATGACTCCACCTTGTAATGGCTACGTTTTATTGATTAGCTTTGCGCCTGTTGCACTTTTTAAGATGATCTTTCATGCAAAGTGACGGCAACTAGGAGCCGAGGTTGTCGTGGGTGATGAGCGTCCGCTATTAAATGCGTTATTGCCTTACGTGTAGGCGTGGTCAGGACAGAGTTGTGTGTGTGTGTGTGTGTGTGTGTATATATATATATATATATAAAATAACTATTAAGCCTCATTTGAATGCATTTACGATTTATACATTTGAAGCAGTGTGATTAAAATTTTTTAAAATCTGATATAAAAAAATAAGTCAGGCGTGTGATATAAAATGTATTATTTATTGCAATAATTATCATTTAGCGAACATTGGCTTGACTCACTGGTATCGCAGAAATTGCAATACAGCCCTTTTGTGCAGCCGTATTTTTAGATGATTTTATTTAAAAAAAAAAAAAGAATGAAAGAAATATGCTTTGAGAATATTTGAATGCTAATTATAAAAATGCAAAGCTGTAAAGCTTTATTAAGGTTTGTACTTTCGTTTAAAAAAAAAAAAAAAAAGGCTGAGTCATCTGTAGGTCTGTTAAAGGTTTTTCATTGCCTAATCTGCATCACATGCAAGTTTGAAGGTGTGCCATGTCCTGTGACCTTACCGTATTTCATAACCAGCATTGCCCTAATATGGGCATTGTTTCCGTGTTTGTAAAGCCGAGCCCTGTGTCAGAGAGGAGGTATGTAGAGTATCACTTCCCGTGTTTTAGGAACGCTGCACCCCGCCGGTGCCGTGAGCTGATGAATACGGACGTATCCTTGTTGGCAGAAAGTGAGAAGGCAGGAAGCCTCAGGTGGCCACGATGCCGAAGATCCTCAAACAAAGGAGCCTGAGGACTCCGGCGGGACAGAGTCGGGGATTGTGAGAAGGTTCCCTATCAGGGTTTTATAAAAGCGGGAGGCCTCGAGGGGTCTCATGTTTAAGACATTTGTTTTGCGTGAGAGAAAGAAAGAAAGAGACGATCTCACAGACCTTCTCACAGAGCTCCTCAGAGGGCCCCAAATCTTTTGACCTTTTTTGCTCGTGTGGAGGAAAAAAAAAAAGTCTGCAGGTGCCAGCGTGCCACACAAGTTCCCTCACAACCACAAACATCACTTCACTTCCTGCTTTCTCAAAGACTCCAGCAATTTATTGTGGCTTTGACTAATTATCCTGATAACGCCTGAGAAAAGAGAAGTTAAATCAATTTAATAACTTCCTCTCTCTCTCTGTGTGTGTGTGTGTGTGTGTGTGTGTGTGTGTGTGGGGAACACAACATGTATTGTTTATTCATTTTGATGTGAAGTCGGGATGTCTACCTAAACGTGTCTCTTTAAGATAAAAATTCCACCGCTCACTCCTCCAATCCTCTTGCTTAATATTACTAACGTTAGCTAATTTAACTAGCTAGCAAGTTGCTAATAATCTCAGATTATTTTAGCAGGTTGAAAGAAGTATAATTTCCCAGGGAATGGGATTACGTAAGGAGTAAGACGCTCCATGTCACGCTGTTATAGTGAAATAATCAACAACGGAGTGGGTCGATGAAGCGAAGGTGTGGGTTTACTTCGCCGAAGTTATTTATAGACCAGCCGTTTGCCGATGATCGCATGTTTTGTTTATTTTATTTTAAAGAATGACACGTTTTATCTGTTTACAGTTATAGTAAACGTTGCGTCCTGTTGTCACTGACATTACGGTCGTTCCGTCATTAGCCTTTCTTTTCTCAGGGGCCAAGCACCTGCATTTGCGTAGGCGCCTTGTTGAAATTGTGTTTTCTTCTTCTTCACATTTCCTCAAATTTGGCACGGTGATAGAGGACGGTCTCAGCTCCCTACACAGCAGTTGTGGTTTATGCCGCTGAAATGCTCTATCATCCCAACAGGGCAAACTTGGACGTGTGTTTGCGATCATAACTCCACAACACAACGTCCGAGAAACGTGATTTCACTTCCCTCTGATTCTGTGTTCCATGCCGTGTTCAATGGATTGGCGATGAACCTGGTATGTCACTGGAAACATGGCTAGATGGCCGTACTGGATTGTCTTCTTCATTCACCACCAGGGGCCGCTACTAAAACCAGGAAGTGACGCAATATCTGATTAAAGGTTTAACACATTGCCATCAGATTTAGTGCAGTTTCTCCTTGGGAAAAGTGTTGATTGTTTCTGGACTTCTGCTTTCGTAAACGGGCCAGACTGTGCTTGACCCGTTAATCGCTGCTTGCAGTTATATTCTCTTTTGAATTTAATAAATGCAGCTTGTCACATCCAGTCCCTCCAAGGATTTTAGCGATTTTGCAATCATATAAATGGACACAAAATCCAGGAAATGCCGCAATCTTCTCAGGAGCTTGCGGTTTTTCGAAATCTACGCCGATCCGGGCCGAGACGCGTCATGTGACATCATCACAACGTGCATTCAGCTATAGCACTCTTCAGTTCACGTGCATCGAACATGACTCCAGCTAAAAGGTCTCGTTTACCGACAGTGTGAAAGAGCGTTCAAAACAATTTCATGGACAATTTCACAACTCGGCAAGTTGCATCGCAAATTTAGAAGAGGGAAAAAAAAAGCCACAGCAAAACCAACCGTTCATTTAAAAAAAAAACTCCACGGAATCCTGTACGGACTGCAAAGCGTTGAACGTTAAACTCACAGCTTTACCTCTGACTCTCGCAAAGTGCTGACACTGGAGACTCCTTCCATGCACGTTACAGAAACGTCTCCTTACAGAAAACCACGTCAACTATTCCATTTTTTTTCCCCTGTTGAATATCAATGCCTTTTTAATCATAATAATAATAATAATAATAATAATAATAAAAAGAATTTAAATTCGCACCTAATGTGCTCCGTTGGTGGAAATTGAAGTAAATCAAAACCCGCAGAACATTACTGTACACGTCTTAAATAACATTCCTAATATTTGAATAGTTAAAATCAATCTGTACGAATGGGGTCTGTGGAACTTCTTTACTCTTTTTTTTTTTTTTTTTTTTAAAAGGCTCCCTGGTTGCAAAAAAAAAAAAAGTTGAGAACGTTGTGTTTGACCTAGAAATGATTTCTTCTTCGTTCGGCAAGGACGATTTTCACACGCCGTGGCTGTAAACTTCCCCCTGCGGCTGCGGGGGTTTTCCGAGCCGTCGCTCATCAGGTGCAGTGTGAAGGCACTGTCTCAGAGCCAGGTGTTTACTTCGGCGTCTCAGAAAGCCTCGTGAATTTCTCTCGGTTACATCACTGCGTTTCCCTTTCGTTTACCTCGTCTCGGCCTAGCTCCTCTCATGCGCGCTCAGATCAGCTCCTCCCGCTCTCACATGCTTCCTGCGTGTGTGTGTCCTTGAAACGTGGGCATGCCTTCATACCACTGGTCTCTTATCATGCGCTTGCATCGCATAGTGTGTGCACTTACTATTTATGGTCTAACAGCCTTCTCAGTCGCTCTTCACAGACGGAGAAGTCACTGTGGCACCGTGACTGTCGGTGGAATTTCCTTTCAGTCATATCGACCAGGTCATGTGATGTGTTTTGATGTCTGACTGACATCAGCTCATGTGATCTCTCAGAGGTCATCTGGTGTTCCTTCTAAAGATTGGCATGATGTCTAGTCTGGTGGTGAAAAGTCAGAAGATACCGTAGGGCTTTAGGTTTGACGTTTGTGCTTGTAAGGAGGAAAAACACTCCGTATCGTGCCGTTTTAGGAAAATAATCAACGACAAGGGTGACAAGGGTGTCGTCGAGCGTCCGTGAATCGAGCTAGTTCCTAGTTTATTCTCTCTCTAGACGTTAATTAGACGACAAAAATAGCGCGGCGTGTTGGGGAGAAACTCCTCTGTCCTGAAGAAGTCTGTGAGCGTTCCAAAGCGCTGACACTGGAGACTCCTTCCATGTGTGTTAAATAAACATCACCAAATCGGCAATTAAAACCCATTCGCGTGGAACGTTCGCCGCAAAATTCTCAAAATGTTTACGTCGTTACTAGAGAAACGTTAACGTACCAGAACGAGCCTTTTCCTGGTCTAAACTCTTATCGCGGCGTATTCATGGCAAATAAAACTGGACACAGTGTGCTCTGCTGCTACTGTATGTTATCTAACCCCAGTGGCGCATGTTTTTATCGGTCTCTCCCATCTCTGTAAATTAGCCCGTTCGCCGTGTCACTTACTAATCACACACAGCACACATTTCCGCATAACACCACTGTAGCTTTATGGCCTCGTCGTGTTTCCCTCTTTTACAGAGGCCTTGTTTTTGAGACCACCGGCGAGCGAGGCGAGTCACAGTCGGACTTCTTAACCCCGGGGGAGCGGCGTATGCCGTGACGGAGCCGCACGCGGGCACGGCGAGTGTAAATGCACACTTTGTTTGAAGGCCGTACGTGTTGAGGCCTGGTGGAGTGAGATTGTAGGTTTGAGCCGAATAGTGGTGCGATTCTTCACCGCTGAGCTGAATGGAGGCATTTAGAAGGAGGGAGGAACCCAGAGACACAATGACCTGAGAGTTCGCGGCTTGTCACGTTCCCGAGAAACCAGAAAAAAAAGCATCAACGCTTCGGTCCTGCTGTCGGAAAACGTAACGTTTATCCGGAGACTCCTTACAGAAAACCCTTCTTACCCTGTGAGTGAGCTGTTACTATAGCAACGATAACGTATCAGTATAACGGGCGCATTAATTAATGAATTAATTAACCTGTGGTTTGCAGCTGCATGACCGTCAGAGCTGCGGTTCTAGAAAATTAATCAGTGCCTCCTCTTCTGACCAATCACAATCCAGAATTCAGGTGTGTTGGTGTACATCACATTTTAACATATATATATATATATATATATATATATATATATATATATATATATATATATATATAAGTTTTAATAAGATGTGTGGCAGTTTTATAAAACTGTTGCACTTTACTCGTTTATATAAGAAAAAAACCAAACAATAGAAACATTACAGAAATTCTAATGGTTTCCACTACAAATACCATTACAGGCCATCAGCTGTTAACCCTTAAAAACATTACCAAATGTCCAAGGTGTTCTAGACACAACATGCCACCAATAGAAGGCAACGAGTTACCAGTAGAGAGTCACAGGGACCGTTACAGTTTGCATTAAAACCAATACAATTCCCATTATAACCATTAAACCCTTGGCAAATTCTGTAAGGGTTTCTATCGGGGTTTATTTTTCAGCAGGGGATATTTCACTGTGTCCATGATAACAATGCGTGTTACGGGTGCAATCGAAAAACAAAAGCCGCTGAAATAGTTTTGGAAAATTGGTTTTGGGAATTTGGGGAAACCACCTGAAGCATTCGTCGTGTTGAACTATTTCAGTCGCGTTTGTTTGATCTGTTCATCGCTAACGGACGAAGTTCTGTACATTTTGACAATAAACCTGATTTGCAGTGGGGGGTTTAATTATTTTGACTGCAACTGTAGATAAATGGTAAACGGCGCACTTATATAGCGCTTTTATCCAAAGCGCTTTACACTGCGTCTCATTCACCCATTCACTCACACACTCGCACACCAATGGAAGCAGAGCTGCCATGCAAGGCGCTAACTTGCCATCGGGAGCAACTTGGGGTTCAGTGTCTCGCCCAAGGACACTTCGACATGTGGAGACACGCAGGCCGGGAATCGATCCGCCGACCCTACGATTAGTGGACAACCCGCGCTACCACCCGAACCACAGCCGCCCCAGATAAGGCATTATAATAATAATAATAATAATAATAATAATGTAATAAGACATTTGCACCACACAGTTGAGAGGACGTTGGACACACCATTTAGCAAAATGTGCTCAAAGCCAATTGTTTGTATTTGTAGCTTTATTGAAAATCGTCTAACCCTGACGTGCATTTTGGCTGGATTTCTGGATTGTGCGTCGCGAGAGGAGGAAATAAAAAAAAAAATACTGACTAAAAATAAAAAATTTAAAACAATAAGAGGGACTCCAGCTGAAGAGATGTAGCTATGGGGATGAAGGAATGGTGTAAGGTTGATAAATATTGAAAAAATCCTTACCTAAAATGTGTGTGTGTGGGTGGAGTGGGGTGGGGGTGGGGGTGGGGCTAATGGGTGGATGGGTATTGATGTATTGCGTATTGGTGTTGAGTTACAGTTCTTCTTTTCCTTCACTACAATGCCATTTCATTCAGAGTTGTGTTTTGAACTATGAGCTGGCAGCTCCTGACTTAAGCGTGTGTGTGTGTGTGTGTGTGTGTGTGCACATGCATGCTGACGTATGTTGGCATTATCTCCAGGAGCCGGTGTTTGGTTAGGGCCGGGCACATCGTGATAATGGCCCATTATTGCAACCGAGGCCTCATGTTGTTGTGTGCAGATGGACACACACACACACACACACACACACACACACACACACGCAACTTTTTCCACACACCTTTGGGGATTTGCAGAACATGAGCTATTTTTGACCCATCCATTAATTTCGCATGACACCAGCCCGAGCGGATGACGTCAGCCCGAGAGGATACACATGCAGGGTTTTGTTTGGAGCTTCACAACATGCTGATTGTCTCGTAGTAGCGATTAAGTCCGGTTCTCCTTACAGTCGGTTCTTTCTGTACCTGCACCGAGGGTAAAATCGCAAGTGCACAATCCCCCGCCTCCCTTCAGGCAGGACGTGCTTGGGGACTGAAATTTGCTGCATTTCGCTCTTAAATCATTAACAGCATCGAGTTTATTTATTTATTTATTTATTTATTTATTTAACCATAGAATTAGCCAGTACACAAAATGTGGTTGTCGAGCATCCATGCTAATGGAATGAAAACCTTAATGGCATTCCTACTGATTTAAGAATCGGGTTAAATGGGTCGGAGTCGATATCACGACATCATCAAAATAGAAAATAACGACAAAAGAACAAGAGAACTTGCTTTTCTTTATCCTGTGATCTTCAGGAAATTCATGGATTCAGGATGTTCCATGTCCCAGGGGTCAGCTTACTTACGTGCCCGAGGTCACGGGTTTGACCCCTACCATTGTTACGAGCGAGACACAGATACGTTAAAGCCTGCAGCCGGTTAATGCAGGTCTGCTTATTAAACAATCAAACATAAAACTATTTAGCATGCTCAATTTTTTTTTTTTTTTTAATTGCCTTTCCTAATCGCGCCGGAATCATTTGGATTTTGGAACCATTTTCGTACCGCCCTGACTAAACGGTCATAAATTATACGTACGCATAGTTTGCCTTTGTTTCGGAATAAATGAAGGCCCCCCCCCCCACACACACACACACTCCTCCCCAGTTCGTGTTTTAGCCATTTTGAGGAATAAAGATGTGATTTGTAACGCTAGCGTGTCGTTCCTCTTTGACCTGGAACTCCTCCTACGCATCTTCCATTGAAATTTGGCTTTCATTGTCACGAGCATCCTAAAAAGGAAACGGTCCCCGTGGCGCATGGTTCAGTTGAATTTTTCTTTCACCAGACACTGGTTGCGTAACGATTGGCAGTGTTAAAGTAAAAAAAAAACCCCAAAACAAACGTGTGCATTTGTGTTTCTCAACAGTTGCATGTTGGTGAAAATGTCCTCTAAGTCGAGCTCGAACAACATGGCCCTTGCGAGGAGGACGGTACAGCAGCTCCGGGTCGAGGCCAGTATCGAGAGGATAAAGGTAGTGATGTTTTCTACGCACACGTTTGTAAAGCTTCAGTCCGTGTGTACCAGACTAATGAATGAAAGCGTTTCACAGGGACATTTTCATGCCTACACGCCCCTCAAAAGTGTTTTGCATTTTACTTTGCTTAATTACAGTGGTGCTTGAAAGTCTGTGAACCCTTTACGAATTTTCTACATTCCGGCGCAAATGTGACCGAAAAACATCATCAGATTGTCACGCAGGTCCTAAAAGTAGATAAAGAGAAGCAAATGAAACGAACGGGACCAAAATATTCTACTCGGTCGTTTTATTTATTGAGGAAAATGATCCAATATTACGTATCTTTCGTTGAACTGGGTTCTGTTTATCTGCTTTTAGGACTGTGTGTAGTGTGAAACCAAGCCAAATAGCAAAGAAAAGGAAAACAAAGCACCGCGAGCGTGAAAGCCACTTCTTAAAATGCCCGTGTGAAAATTCTGACCCGTCTCTCCTTGTGGTTTGATTCCTCAGGTGTCCAAAGCTTCAGCAGATCTCATGCGCTACTGCAGCGAGCACGCCAAGTACGACCCCCTGCTCATGGGCATCCCGGCTTCAGAAAACCCCTTCAAGGACAAAAAGCCTTGCACGTTATTGTAGTTGACTTCTTTGCACTTCGCCTTCTTTCTTATTTAATTAACACTACCGCTCAACACTGCCTTAACTCTAACTGGACCAGGCTGCGTGTAAATCCACTGTGTATTAACGTCAATCAACACTAATCACAGCCCAACGATTAGCATCTTTTTGTTGTTATGGATAGCGTAAAGCGTGTGTTCCTTTGTTGTTCATACTGAACTTAATGCATTCCAGGGAGTAAAAACTGTGCCATGAAACCGATATGTTTTGGTCTGTATGAGAGTAAATAATTCCATCCCTAATTTTTTCATCACTGCTGCTCGGTGCCAAACAGCTTACATCAAATTGGATATAAAAATCATGCATGCAGGAAGTTATTTGAGTTTAGAACTGTATTGAAAATTGAAAGTAGAACAAGTGGTGCAATACAATATGATTCAAGTATTGTGGAAGCAAGATTGTTACCTTTGAAAAGGCCACACCCCTTTCACATTCATAAAATTATACATGTATTATTTAGTTTGACAAATTATAATCTGCGTCCTTGAATGACCAGTTGTATAGTGCATCACTCACACACACACACACACATATGAGTGTAATATGATGAAAAGAACGGTGAGACTTCGATAATAAAGCTGTTGTTCTAGTTTAAACGACGCAGTGCCTTACACTACAGTACATGCCACATCGTTCCTCGTACGTGACGCTATGAAAACATCTGATTACGTCTACTCGCATCACACTGCACCTTTCACATCGCAGTGCAGCATGGGAAAAGCCACCTTTGTCCCACTGACCTCAGACGTCTCTCCTCAGATTGCAAGAGCTTTGTAACAAGAAGTTATGTTGTGAGTTTATCCTCTGTCGGTCGAGATGTTGTAGGAATTCCATTTACAGTCAAAACACCACATGGTCATGTTATAGCACAGGGAATGCGAGACGAGCCGGAGAATTAGCAGCGGGGCGCCAATACTTAAAAGCACCCGCGATCCTGGTCGCCATTTTGAGGTTTGAGATGATACACTTCAGAAGCTGAACTTAACGACAAGGCATTGGCATGCGATGCAGCGGCTTCCAAATTTTGAACGGACTTTGCGGTTTTAAATGTTCAGACACTATTCTGTAAATGTCGTCCTTCTGGATAATTAGCGAAATTGATGTTTAGGGGTCAATTTCAAACCTGATAGAATCGAAGCCACGGGTTTAATCCGATGTGAACTTTATTGAAAAACAGCATTGCTGAAATCTTGTTTCAATCCTAAACGTCATTCGGAGATACGTCTTCTAAGTTCTAAGTTACGTCACTCAAGTTACGTTGCCCTAAGTTACGTCCTAATGTACGTCATTCTAAGTTAAATTGTTCTAAGTTACGTTATTCTAAGTTACGCTGTTCTAATATATATTATTCTAAGTTACGTTGTTCTAAGTTACGTTATTCTAAGTTACGCTGTTCTAATATATATTGTTCTAAGTTACGTTGTTCTAAGTTACGTTATTCTAAGTTACGCTGTTCTAATATATATTGTTCTAAGTTACGTTGTTCTAAGTTACGTTATTCTAAGTTACGCTGTTCTAATATATATTATTCTAAGTTACGTTGTTCTAAGTTACGTTATTCTAAGTTACGCTGTTCTAATATATATTGTTCTAAGTTACGTTGTTCTAAGTTACGTTATTCTAAGTTACGCTGTTCTAATATATATTATTCTAAGTTACGTTGTTCTAAGTTACGCTGTTCTAATATATATTATTCCAAGTTACGTTGTTCTAAGTTACGTTATTCTAAGTTACGCTGTTCTAATATATATTATTCTAAGTTACGTTGTTCTAAGTTACGTTATTCTAAGTTACGCTGTTCTAATATATATTATTCTAAGTTACATTGTTCTAAGTTACGTTATTCTAAGTTACGCTGTTCTAATATATATTATTCTAAGTTATGTTGTTCTGTTACGTTCTAATATATTATTCTAAGTTACGTCATTCTAACTTACGTTGTCCTAAGATACATCGTTGTACGAGATGTCATTCTAAGATACGTTGTTCTAACTTGCACTGTTCTAAGATACATCACTCTAAGTTCTAAGATATGACATTGTAAGATACATCATTGTAACTTACCTCATTCTAACTTACCTCATTCTAAGTTACGTTGTTCTAAGTTACGTTATTCTAAGTTACGTTATTCTAAGTTACGCTGTTCTAAGTTACGTTGTGTTAAGATATGTCACGCGAAAGTAAATACACGATAGATACATCATTCTAAGTTACGTTGTTCTAAGTTACGCAGTTCTAAGTTACGCAGTTCTAAGTTACGCTGTTCTAAGTTACGCTGTTCTAAGTTACGCAGTTCTAAGTTACGCAGTTCTAAGTTACGCTGTTCTAAGTTACGCTGTTCTAAGTTACGCAGTTCTAAGTTACGCAGTTCTAAGTTACGCTGTTCTAAGTTACGCTGTTCTAAGTTACGCTGTTCTAAGTTACGCAGTTCTAAGTTACGCAGTTCTAAGTTACGCTGTTCTAAGTTACGCAGTTCTAAGTTACGCTGTTCTAAGTTACGCTGTTCTAAGTTACGCTGTTCTAAGTTACGCAGTTCTAAGTTACGCAGTTCTAAGTTACGCAGTTCTAAGTTACGCTGTTCTAAGTTACGCTGTTCTAAGTTACGCTGTTCTAAGTTACGCTGTTCTAAGTTACGCTGTTCTAAGTTACGCTGTTCTAAGTTACGCAGTTCTAAGTTACGCAGTTCTAAGTTACGCAGTTCTAAGTTACGCAGTTCTAAGTTACGCAGTTCTAAGTTACGCTGTTCTAAGTTACGCTGTTCTAAGTTACGTTGTGCTAAGATATGTCAGGCGAAAGTAAATACACAATAGATACGTCATTCTAAGACACGTTATCCTAAGACACGTCATTCTAAGTTGCGTTGTCCTACGATACGTCATTCTACGTTAAATTGTTCTACGTTACAAGGCATTGTTCTAAGTTATGTTACCCTGAGATACGGCATTCTAAATTCTGTTGTCCTACGATATGTCCTTGTAAGACACGTCATTCTAAGTTACGTTAAAGAGCATGACGTGTTGTTCATTGATAAGTAAAACATTGTTTGTGTTGGCAAATTGTTGTGATGTATGAGGAATAACACACTCTAGTCCCTGCTGTTATAGTAAAATTTCAGGGTGGTAACAGTAACTCCGCTTCATAACACCACCTCATTGTTGATTATTTTCATATGACAGCATGACGCCGAGTGTTTTATTCCTTACTAAAACCACAGTGCGGCTGAATTCTTGAATCAGAAGGCGTTGATTAATTTTCCGTCGTTCTAGCTGTGACATTTTATATTAATGCACTTGTTCTAATACGTTACCGTTTCTATAGCGACGGCTCATTCACACAGACTTGCATGGTGGACCTGATCTAAGGCTAATAATAAATGTATTTTAAAAACGGTAATGGTTGGTAAATTTCCATGCTATGAGAGAAAATCAAACACTTCAGGCCTTGCTGTTTTAGGAAAAGAATCCACGCACGAGCGGTTCGGCTGTGGAGCTCGTGTTATTCCTGACGTGCTGTAATATATGGTGTGTGTTATGTGACTGCGTAGGAGTGTTTAGTGTCTCAGTGACCTGGAATGTGCTGATGTGGAAGCCTTGGCCTTTGTCCATGTAAGGTCACACCCCCTGTATATCAGGCTCCTCCCCCTTTCTGATGTAACTGAAAGAAACTAGAGTTCAGAAAATAACATGCAATAATAAAGTGAACTTTGCACAACTTTCTTTCCCTTCACCCCAAACACCAAATACTGTCAGCAAACAGCAAAAATAACATTTGTTTGTTTGTTTATTTATTTATGCATAATGTGGAAGTGAAGGTTGTTTATACGCTGTACTTACGCTGTTATGGAATCCACATCGTCAAACCTACAGCTCCACCTGCTCTCCAAAAATAACCCCACTGAAGACGGGGATGACATCAGACTCGACATCACCGGAACGTTCCAGGTTGAGTAAGTTTTCTAAACCGTGCTGCAGTAATGGAGGTCAAAAACCTGACATGATTGTCATCATCAATATCCCGTTATGATTTCTTAAAAGTCTTGGCAAGATGACATAAGTGCGAGACGAGGGTTTTCTTATTTTCCTCAGAAATATGGATGCCGTCTTTAAATTTAAATTAAGTTAAACTAATAGCCTAATTAGCTAATTGACTAGCCAAGGCACGCTTTACACTGAGCGATTTCGGGATTGTTACTCGTCACACCGTAAATACACCAATAAAATCCCGACCGAATTCTGGGACAGACTCCGTGATCACACGTTCTCCAGATCACACGATGAAGGACCTCTAACGATAGACCTGTGATTAAAGAACATGACCAGGTTCTGCCTGCGTCATCGATCCGCACGATCCGTTACCGTGTTTCGTACGTACCGTTTCTTGTGGAGTTTGGCGTCGTCCTAATGCCGTCCTCCTACTGGTGGCTTTGAGACGAGCGTCGTAGCAGCGCTCACGCTCTGAGACTTTAATAAAAACTTTGTCACGCAGCCAGAACTTTGTTGTCGGCCATTTTGTGACCACGTCGTATTATGCGTTCTACGACCGTCCACCAAAGAATTCTTGTACGTGACAGCAAAATGCAAAGAATAACTAAATAAATAAATCGCACAGTGGCTTAAGTGAGCCGTATTATTCATAGGCCACGCCCATCTCATTAACATCTACGTGAGTGATTATAGCATGGATGTTTATCAAAAGGGAAACTGATTGGAGATCATGGTGTTTATGTGTGTGTGTGTGTGTGTGTGTGTGTGTGTTGATTTAATTTAGGATATGTGTATGGAAGCACATCACCCGCTCTGTCTCGTGATTCCTGCTTTCTAAAAATAATGCATTTAAAAAAACACTGACGGTATTCACTGCAATTCTGCTAAGATTATATTACTGTTATACACATTCTATTTCAAAATTCTGTTTTTGTTTTTTTTTAAAAATCAAAGCTCCATTGACGTGCTAATAACATGCCATAAGATACCTTTATATGCATTGCAAATCCAGTCTTCAATTTTGATAAAACTTCGGCTCTGTTTTCACTTCGTTTAATGGTTTCCTACATTAGGATTCGCATCAAAGTATGAAAAATAATCCTAATATCCATAATTATTCTAGTTTGTCCAGTTACTTTTAAGCCTGTGAAAATGGAGGGACATAATGGCTGTAATTCCTAAACGGTTAACGTAATATTTCTGTTAGACCCCGTGAACCGAAGCCGAAAGTCTACACTTCAAACACACTTTTGAGCGTCTCATTTCTAATCCGGTGTCGAGGTTCGCGGCGGCAAAGTGACGAAAACTGCCTCGCTGTCCAAATACTTATGGACCCGACTGTATCGACGTACACCTGGAGCATCGAGTGCGAGACACGAAGGGCGTCAGACGTGACAATAAATACAGAGAGTGCAGAAACAGGACTGTCGTGTGTAGAGAAAAAGAAAGGCGGTGCAGATGTGCACTAGCGTTCGCGCTGTGATCTGGAATCCGAACATGATTATGAACATCCGAGACGTTTCTCGAACAAAGCATGAGCGCATGTGATAAAAGAATAATCAGTGACTGTGAAACACGCCCACACTGTCGAAACTCGCTTCACACTTCACGCTCCTTCCTCACAGACCGGAGTCCGTGAACTTCTGACAGGTGGGTTTTTGCCGTGCAAAGGTAGATAACGCCTTGTGATATGCAATGACTCTGCTTTTACACAGCTAATTTCCTGCTGACATCATCGGCAAAGCCTCACCTGCTCCACGCTTTTATACACAGACAAGCAGGTTGAACAAGCCGAATGAGTCTGGTGCGCTTAGTGGATACTGGATGTAAGGCACAAACGCAGAGTTCCAAAAAGTGCTCAAAATGGTGGCGCGGAAATGACCAGAAGGTCTTGGGTTCAAATCCCGGCACTGATTAGCTGCCGCTTGTAGAACATAATCCGATCGCTAATTAACAGAAAAGAATGTGACGACGCTAGCTTGATAATCATGTAGCTAAATTGCTAAAACCTCCACAGCACTAGCTATTTGACTGTAGCTACGTTTGCTAACAAGCTAGCTAATGTTAGATACTACTCTATAGTGTAAACCAAGCTAGCTGAAATAGTAGATATAAAGGTTCACTAGCAATTTATCTATTGTACGTAAACGTAAACGTCGACATGGCGAAGTTTTCGCTAAGGAGACGTTTACGTAACGTTTATGGAAGGAGTCTCCAGTGTCGGCGGTTTGTAACAGTCAGAGGGTAAAGCTGTAACTTGACGTTTTCCGACATCTTCAGGACAGAGGCGTTTACGCTTCTCTGCGGTTTCTCGGTAACGCGACGAGCAGCGCTTAATTTTTTTCCGTCTTATCGACGTCGAGAGAGAGAAACAAAGGTGAGGGAGCGACTGTTTATCGCCGCTATAGTGTAAGCGAGAAGAGTTTTGTGGACGTACCGCGGTGCTAAATGTAACTATAAATGCATAAAAAGTACGACGTTCTTTAATAAAGTAAAAATTGTAATCGTAGAGTAAGCGTATCAGAAACGCCGCTTCATCACAACGTTGTTTATTTTCATAAAACTGCACAACGCTGTTTTACTCCTTACTCGGATAATCCTTGGACTGCCCAAATTATTATTGTTCATGTAAACACGTATTTTTTAGCGCTACCGTACCGCCTGACCCCGAGCAACTACTATTAAGGATACGTTCCAAATTATAGCACACAGCCGAGTAATTGACGGTTATGAGGTTTGCTCGAGATCCCAACTCTGGCGCTAAATCGCTCCTGTGAATAAACGCCTCAGCTGACGGAAGATTTATCGCCAGTTTATTATTATTATTATTATTATTATTATTATTAAAATGGTATGAAATATTTTTATCGGCATAGAAGTGAGTCAGAATAACTTCCTGTTTGAGCACTTTACCTTTTATGGAGTTTTGTGGGCGTCGCTTCATGCAAACGAGCTGTTTCGTGAAGGCGTTTTGCGCTTCACTGCTAATCAGGTGGAAAATTTTAGTTCGGTTTTGGCTTACACAAACATTTACACACAGCTTTACTAAAAGATTGATAAATGAGGCCTGTTGATTTTACAAACAAGTCCACGGTTAAGCGAGACCAAAGCGCAAGACTGAGACAAGCGCATGTACAAATCCAAAAAAGAGACAGGAGACGAGCTCAAGCCGATACAGAAAGCATCTCGGGACTTTTCTCGAGTCCTCCAGGCCTGGAAGCGACAGCGCTGAGCTCTTTGCACAGAGTCGGTTCACCATGTTGGGAGGCTGAAAAGGGTGCAGGGGCGACATGAATACCTTGTTACGCTGACTAAAGCAGAATAAAGACAGGAACTGGGGGCTTTTGTCTGTTTGTACTGAGAGTCACTGAGGTCAGAGTGGGGCCTGAGAGGAAACGGAGAGAAAAAGAGAGAAAAATGTTATGTTTTCCTGCGTTTCAGAACTATCTCTATACCTCGATACGATACAACAGTCACGTACGTTGGCGTATCCTAAACCCTGTGGTGTTTCAGTGGTACATCAATTAAAATTACTACACCTGTTTTAGCATTACAGTACATTTAAAATCATTTTTTAGGATATTCTCTCATGCTTTTAACGTTTCAGCACGTTGATATGAACCTTAGGATTACTATTTATGATTGTACACACATATTTATTTCTAAGTGATGGACAGGTATAGATAGATCCAGTGCATGCTAATGAATCCACCAGTGTGAACGTCATCATTTTTAAAGCTGGCTTTTATTTATTTATTTATTTATTTATTTATTATTGTTGTAGATTTTAGGATTCGACCGATTGATGAGTTATTTGTCTGCTAATTAAACCGCTAACGAGAACAAGATAAAACTGTTGTGTCGACCGACTATTCAAATATATGCTAATATTTACATAAAAAAAAAAAAAAATTACAATACTTTGATTTACGTCAGCATTTGGGGCAAAACGCCTTCGGCAAAATGACACGTGCGCACAAATCCGAACGCCCACGAACATAAACTTGTGAATATTATAAAAGATCATATGAAAGATGCGTCAACACCGTTTTGTTTTTTTTCTTTTCAAAATATATTTTATTGCATCGCAAAATACATCTGTAACCAATCACAGGTCTGGTGTCAGTATAAAAAGAAAGAAAGAAAGAAGCTTAAATACTTTTTACAGTGAATAATATGAAATAATTTAATTTAGAGTCTAGAAAATGAGTGATTAACTTAAAAAAAAAAAAGAAGAAGAAGAACGTGGAACAATTTCTGAATCCATCTCTTTTTCATATATACATCCATATATAAATACTTTTCACAATAATGCCAATAATAGTAATCATTTTTAAATAACGCGAACGCATAAACGTCGAGATTTCTGAGAAACTGAACAGCGTAGCAACTCCGGCGGCCTCGTCCGGAATCCATACTTCCTAGAAAGAACTCCTTCACGTGCGAGCCTCACCGCTCAGCACAGACAGTTCATGATATTTTCTTCCCTCCAGCTCAACGCCCTCCCTTTCTCCGAAAGCAAAAATAAAAACCCGCTGAGTCATCTTGACAGGGGTTGCTGGAGAAAAACACTCCTCCTCCTCCTCCCCGAGAGCAGGCTGAGATCGAGTTCCAAGATCCGCCGTACTCACGAGGCAGCGCTCAGGACTTTTATAACATTTTGTTGGTTTATGTTTATTTTTAAAAAGTATAACGTTTTTTCATTTTTATTTTTTATTTCGCTCATCGTTCGGGGAGGTTGATGACGGGGACCCACTGGTCCATGCAGCGGCTCTCGTGGCAGAAGCTATGCACTTTCCGGAACGCCTGAGTCTTCCACGAAGACGCAAGTGGGTGCTAACGGGGGAAAAAAGAAGAGATGAAGACTTGTTAGCATTTGTGTAGTGGAAAAATATTATATCATAGTAGCTAAAGACGACATGACGATGTGCAGCGCATCACGATGTTTGATTTGGTTGAGAGTTCAAAGAGAAAAACGGTGCTACGATAATAAATAAGCTTTAACGTCGTAAACGTTAACCAATCAGATTGTTACATTTTCTCTCTCTCTATATATATGTGTAATTATATTTATATATATCGTTGTCTATAATCACTTGTAGAAAACATGAAATGCATTTCCGTTTGGCCGAAAAGCAAAAATATATCAGTTACGGCGCCTTAAGTAGCTTAGCGTTGTAGCTATTTTAATAAAAAGATAGCTTGGTGGTAGTTCCGATTTTTAAACATTTTTTTAAACAATGAGTAGCTTGTATCGTAACAAGTTACGATTGTAAAGTAGTTGGTTCATTGGTTCATTCGTTTCATAACTGCGTGCGATGTTAAAATTCGGAGCTCCTGCGTAAAATGTGAAAACGGGAGAGAGTTACGATACGAAAACAATCTATTTAGAAGATAATTATTTGCGTCGGCTGATCGTTACCGTGACAGCGGTGAAGATCGATATCCGTGATGCTCGCAAATGTAATTTATCACGATACTGATACAAATATGAACAAAACAAAACAAAACAAAACAAAACAAAAAAAAAAGTTTTACGCTAACAGTTAAAGCCGGCTAGCTTTACAGGTTTATATTTGTATTGTCCTGAGCAAGTTGGAATAAAAATTTCCTTCAGGATTAATAAAGTTGATCTTATCTTATATCCGAACGCTATTTCATAAATGCAAATTAGACTCTGAACCCGAGACTTCATGGCTGTTGGAGATGATTATTTGCATGAGAGCTAGAAAGCAGGCCAAGGGTAGGTGTTGTAACCGCCAGGCATGCTTAGGCAAGTTGAGCTGGAAAGCGCGCTTCACTTACACACACACGTCATCCACGTGTGTGTGTGTGTGCTTCATTCAATTAGTGACTAATTTACATTTTTGGACAAACAGAACAAAGTTTTGGCCTTCCGTAAGCATCTGTACACCGCTATCTTATTATAATTTTGCGTTTTAGTGGTCGATCCTGCGTGGTTCGATACGTACAGTGACTAGGATGCAATGCAGGTCCATTTGCTCGCCTCCCTGCTTCCCGGGTCCTCCCAAGATCTTTGCGAGGCGCCTGGTGTTGTTCACGCGCAGGATGTTGATGTCATTCTCGCAGCAGAAGGCCTGGATGAGAGTGAAGTGGATCTGCAAGGCGACGTCCTTCACGTCCTCGTCGTCGGTGGCCAGGACGCACAGCACGACGTTATCCGGGTCTCTGAAAATTCAAAACGTAGACGTTATATATAGACCCACGCGGCGGTGTTGCACGCCGTTCGATTAGAAAGGGTTTATGATTTTAGCGCACAGGTGATACTTACACATTCAGGGCCTTTGCAGATTCATAGACTCCGACTGTAACCCAGCCTTGGAGCAACGCCGAAGCGAGGACTTCCTCGAGGGCTTTAGAGACCGAATCCATCCTGAAGCATGGAAAAGTCAGGAACATGTTTAGGAGCGTTAGGAACTCGGTTACAGACTGTACATATGATATAGACTTTCCTGCACTTTTGCATGATTAATTACATGTTACAATAACGCAAATGAAATACGACAAGAAATGCAAAAAAACTACATTTATTAGCCCCAAAAAAAAAAAAGTATGATACCTTGCAATAAATAAACAAACAAAAATGTGCATCACTGTGAAACACTGTGCTAAGTCACGTGACCCAGCAGCTATCACGAGCCCCCCGGCTGGCTAACGGCTTTTCAGCAAGTTTTACTGAAGAACTTTTTAGCACTCGTAAGCTTAATATTTGTAACTAATACTCATATTATTTTTAAAAATTCATGTAGGTTGATTTAAATTAATTAATATACAAACGCATACACTGCAGGTCATTCAACTGATATCACTGTCACGAGAGTGCACGCGCCGTCAAAAAAAATGTACAGTAATAATAATAATAATAATAATAATAATAATAATCAATCCTCCAAAAAACTTACGTTTCGACAGAAGTACAATCTCCGTTCAGCTCTTCAAAGGTCATGTTGCTTAGCAAGAAATCCAGTACGGACTGAAGTGATAAAAAACGCTTTAGAAAGTTTCTACAGACAGATTTACTCCACACACAGGTTCAAGTCGTTCTGGCTGCTTCTTCACTGTCACCGGGTAAGTCAAGCAGGAATCTCGGTCCAAAATTAGCATATAATTTCTGATTGGTCGTATTCTAATTCTAATTCGTATTCTAATTCTAATCTTCGAGTCGATTGGCTGTTGCGCAAGTAGTTACTAGGCAGAAGTCTTTTTATTGACGTGATACAGGAAGGTGCTGTGACGAGCTATGGAGCAGCTCGCGCGCACGCTGATTGGACGTATGCTAATTTATGTGGACAAACCCACCGGTGCCCCTGAAAGCCAATCGCTGCAGGGAGCAAGAAATAAATTGGTCTGATTGGTTTGTCTAACTCTAAGAGGCGGGGTCTGTATCCAGCCGGTGACGTCAGGTGGTTTCTGAAGTTGAAGTTGAAAATCTTTGCCCTGACATGTCCGAAGTTTGTTTCATGAACACTGATTCGTGTCAAATTATATAAATGATTTTAATATGTAATAATTCTCAGACCACGACCATATCAATTCATGAAAATGTGTTATCTCATCTGATACATTTTATTTATTTATTTGTTTTATTTATTTATTTATTTTATTTATTTTTATTTTTTTTTTGGGGGGGGGGGGCAATTTTGTCTAACAACGTAAACATAGCTTATGACTAAATTAAATTCATGTAATCATTATAAAGACTCCACCTGGAAGTTTAGCACATTTTAAAATCAAATGCATATAAACAAATAAAAACATGCTTTTAAATACTCTGGAGAGCACAGAAGCCCTGAAATGCAAAAAACAAACAAACGAACAAACAAAAACACCAGATGATATGTCTCTATTTCCACTTAATATCTAATTATTTCGACTTAACAACTTGTTATTTCAAGTAATTGTGTTGCTATTTCAACTTAATATCTTGTAATTTCGTCTTAACAACTCCTGTCTTGAAACAAATGAGTTATTAAGTCAAAATATCAAAACAGCACTTCATAATTTTTTGTCACAATTTGTGCATCAAGGCTTCTGGAGCGGAGGTTTAGGTATATATTCATATATAAGCCACCCCCCCCCCCCCCCACCTTTCTTTAAACAAACACATTAATACATACTTTTGAAATGCACAGAAGCCCTGAACTGCAGTTTGTGTAAAACTGTCATTGTTCCAACTTATCTGTTTGTTTTTGTTTTTTTAAAATAACTTAATAGCTTGTAATTTCAAAATATTATTACATTATTTTTGACATAACCTCGTGTAATTTCAACTAAATAAGTCATATCTTGAAATAATAAGCTATATAATGAGTCCATATGCAAGGTATAGAACCATTTTTTAAATGCATAAAAAATGCATTTTAAAAATGTTTTTGCATGCTTTCTGACCCTGTTTAACTTCTGTCTTTCCAGAAGTCACATGCCTGAGCAGATTTGGATGACTTCATCGTGTTTTGTAAGATGCAATTTCCCTTCAGGAACTCTATTGGTGTGTTTTCTGTGAAATAGTGACACCATGAGGCCAAATTTCATAAACCTTTGTCGTGGACATGCAGTCCAACGTGCATTAGAAAGTGCAGTTAGAATATTTTTTCACACAAAGTGCACATAAACTCTTATCCTTCAGCATAAATGCGGAAATAACATTCTCAGATGATCACCTCTGTGATAAAATAACAAAAGGCCAGCATAAAACAACCTATCTATCTATCTATCTATCTATCTATCTATACAGACAAACAATGTTAATGTAATATAATTTCTAATATAGTCTTGTATAGAAATTATAAATGTATACATAGACAAATGCACATATTTACAATGATCACAAGTAGTGTTAATAGCAATAGTGTTTATATTGTTAGTTTATATGTTTATTTACAATTTAATAATTTACTAAGCTATGCTATAAATAGCATGAGTTAAAAATAGTTCTTATTTTCAGAATTCATTTTAATTTCAGAACCCTGCTTGCAATCGCTTTAGCAATAGCACACTATCCTTATTTTGCAAATTATATTGTTTATCCCCTGTAGGTAAAAAAAAAAAAGAAAAAGAAAAAATCTTACAAAAACCCACGTGAATCTGTTGGGAATTTTCCCAAGATCACTGTGAATCAATTGATCATTGTGTAGTGAACTGAAAAGGAATAAACAGCCGGAGGAAATTACTGCAAAAAACACTGGCTCTGTTCCATTACCTCTTTACCGCACCCATGTCAACTTCCCCTTGAAGTAATCCCCGTTAACGTCATAAACTTAAACTCCACCCTGGAACACATTGAATATGCTGAGTTGTTGGTTGGAGCATGGCAAGTAGTAGCGTAACAAAAAGTCAGAAGAATCAGGACCGTTCAGAATTTGGTTTTGCTTATTTTTTTACGTGTTGTTGCACATATACAGTTGCAATCAAAATTATTCAACCCCCAGTGCAAATCAGGTTTATTGTCAAAATGTACAGACTTTCAGCTGTTTGCAATGAACAAATCAAACAAAAGTAATTGAAAGAGTTCAACACAACAAATTCTTCAAGTGGTTTCCCCATTGTCCTGTTGGAAAGTCCGATGACGCCCAGGCTTCAGATTCCTCACAGACGGCTTGACGTTTTCTCCTAGGATTTCCTGATACTTCAATGAATCCATCTTGCCTTCCACACGCTGCAGGTTTTCAGTGCCAGAGGATGCCCCAGCCCCAGAGCATCACTGAGGCACCACCATGCTTGACTGTGGACAGAGTGTTCTTTCTTCTTCCTTTTTCCTCCAGACGTACCACTGATCCATCATGCCAAAAAGTTCCAGATTTGTTTCCTCGCTCCACAGAACAGAATCCCAAAACTTCTGTGGATTATTTATATGATTTTGAGCGACCTTTCTTGTGCTTTTGGGTCAGTAGTGGTGAACGTCTTGGAGTCCTGGCATGGAAACCTTCTGCGTTTAGTACACACCTTACTGTGCCCACTGAAACCTCAGTGCCTGTTACATCAAGTCTTGCTGCAGGTCTTTTGCAGTCACTCGAGGGTTTTTCACAACCTGCCTTCTCAGAAGTCTGCTTGCAGCCCTTGATAGATTACTTTTTCTGCCCCGTCCAGGTACTTCATACATTTTCTACCCCAAGCCAGTTCAGGAATTTCATGTGTTCCAGCTCAAGCACACCTGGTGCAACTAATGAAGCCCTTGATTAGTTGCATCAGGTATGCTTGAGACAAAACCTGTTTTGTATATTTGTGCTGTTGTGAGGGATTCTATTCAGGGGGTTGAATAATTTTGAAACTGGAGAAATCAATATAAGTTGCATTTTATAAGTTGAATTTGTGGAAACCACCTGAAGCATTGGTTGTGTTGAACTATTTCAATTACTTTTGTTTGATTTGTTCATCGCAAACAGTTGAAAGTCTGTACATTTTGACAATAAACCTGATTTGCAACTAGGGTTTAATAATTTTGATTGCAACTGTACAGTATGATGACAACCAAATAAAATGTAGGGCTTGCATTCATGCTTTTGAACAGTACAAAAAAAAGCTGAAGGTACAGGATTAAAAAAAATGCATCCATCACCGTGGACATTGGCTTAAGTGGTTACTGTAAGCACGTATCTGTAGAGATATCAGTGTTAGAAAGTGTATTACACTGTAACGAACGTGTTTTTTCTTTCAAATGAATACAAATCTATTTCAGTTATATTTTTTAAAAATCAAGTAATAATGTAAATACGGGTTTATATTTAGGGTTCACTGCATTAGAGGCCCTGAAGTTTTGAAGAATGAAGTTCCACTCACGACTAAGACAACTGGCGAATTTAGAACTGGCAAACGTATTTAATATGTTAAAAAAAAATAGAGTCTGATCTAGCTTATCATATATTTACTGGCTCTTTTTTAATAATAAAAATTATATTATAAATAATAATTTCCCACAAAATAACCAATTTAGACAGCAAGGCAGGTAAGCAGAGAAAAAAATATGTGAAAAAAGAGGCCTGTATTTCTGTTTTATTATTGTACTATTTAAATCATTTTTTTCCATTATCAAAAGTCAATATTTGTCTTATGAGTTTCGTCTCTTTGGATCATATATTTATTGTACAAGAAAAAAAAAACTGCAGTTTTGTGTTCAGACACCAGGGGGCGACAGAGCTTCATTAAATAGAACTTTAAAGAAATTTGCATCTGAATTCATCCTGAAGAGATTATTTCTGGAACATGGGCCACGTGTGAAATCGCAGAGAACTTGTTAATGCGATTTAAATGCTAAAAAGGCTATTAATCACGAACTTTTGAAGAACTGCAGATAATTCTCGTCTATTTAAATTGATATAAACAGTGACACGAGTAGACTACGCAGAGAGTGATGTGATTAAACGTCTTTATAATGATCAAACTTGACCGGTCCTGCAAATGCGACTTGTTCAACCTTTCGTTTTTGTTCTTAAAATACAAAAACAAAACAAGTCGTCTAACATTTTTATTTTCTGTGCTGTAAAAAAAAGTTCATTAACATAAAGTTAATTGTTAAATATAATATATATATATATATATATATATATATAGCAATAGCTACAGCTATAGGTATAGATATTCATTCTGGAAGAGTTTGTCTGCTGATATAAAAAATAATAATCCAGGCTTACATAGTTATAAATGATTAATTTATTAATAGTGCATAATTAATGTTCAAATCTTCATAGAAAATACAGTGTATATTTTAACTTAGTATCTAAATAATGTATATACTGTACATAAAATAATTTCTGCATGAATAAAATATATATCATGAGCTCAAATCAATTTTGTCTTTATTTGACTTAATTTTTTGTGTTAATGCACTATATTTTATTAACACGGATACGATGTTAGAAGCAAATTTAGGGCGTGACTTGTTTCAGTGTATACAGATTAAATATTTAATACCGGTGCTATGTTTTATTTTCTAAAACCACATCAGGCTATAAATGTGCTGAAGGCCTAAATGAGCTAAATGAGATATATTATTATTATTATTATTATTATTATTATTATTATTATTATTATTATTATTATTATCATCATCTTTCTATTGACATTATTATGGTATCTATGGGAGAGCATTTTACAGCATTCAGCTTTCATTTCTGTTATTAAAATATTACAAACACCGATTCTGAGTACAATTGCTTGTATTTTGGACATCTCTTATACAGAAGTGTGTTTTTTTTTTAAATACTTAAAAAAAAAAATCTTTACATTGATAACGCAACAAAACACTGAGAGTGAACCGAGAGTTTAACATAAATCTGTGTCAAACCCTTGTGAAAGTTCTGTGATGAACAGTAGGTTAATACAGTCCAGTGATGCTTTGAGAGGTCTATTCGTGTGACGGCTGACAAATGTGCCGAGTGCTAAAGGATGCCAGCTAAAATATGTCTCCTTAATGGACCAATTGCTCAATTAAGTGGCTGATTTGTTCCGTGCCGCACTCTTTAATATGGAGAGAGTCATATTTCCTCCTAGATTAGTATAGATACTGGCTGACAGACTGCACTGCTCAAGGTATTTGGCCGGCATAATTCATTCATAATGCCACAATGCAGCCCATCTATCATCTCATTTTTTCCCTGCCACTTCCTCTCCCTCCCCAATTCACTTCCAGGCTCCTGGCTCTTTATCGAGGGGGGTTCTGTGTGTGTTGTGTGTGTGTGTGTGTGTGTGTGTGTATATGTGGTGGTGGTGGTGGTGGGGTTGCAGGACAAGGTTGGGACGTTGGCAGGTTTTTTTTCTGTCCGTTGATGTATTAGGCAGCATATGCAAGCGATGAATTACCCGGCGAAGGGAGTCAATTATCCAGTCTGGGAAAAAAACGGGAACGGTGGCCCTTTGCTTGGCCTAAGGGCCCCTTTTTCCATTTGAAGGCATGATTTTTAAAGAGGGGGTGAGAAGGTGGGGGGTGTACGTATAAAGGAAAGGGAAGCACAAGAAGAAGAAGAAGAAGAAGAAGAGAGGGATGAAGATTACAGAGGGGACATGATGGGTCTCAGATCCTCTCTTTAGCTCATTTGGTGTCATTTCTTTTTTTAAGTTTTTTTTTTTTGAAGGAGATTTGGAACAGGCAGCCATTTTTTTCACTCTCTCCTCTCATTTGTCCCGCTTCACATCAAACCCTGCCCCTGGTTTGACTATTAGAAGTGGAGGTCAATAGGGATATGAGAACTGCCACACGTGCTCGCACGTCCCAAACCACCGAGCCTTGTCACTTTTCCCCACTGATTTCACCCCCCACACCTCTCTCTTTTTTTTCCAAGGCGGAGGAGGGGGGACGTCCCGTAAGAGTCGCTGAAGAGATGCTGAATGCTTGCCAGAACAAGCTGACTGACATGGGTGACACTTAGGGAAATGAGGTCATTAGCTCGAATTACGGGGGGTTTTGATAGCTCAGTAATGGGTTTTAATGATGGAATTTAGCACGCTCAGCCACCAGGGACACGTGCCCAACACAGGCGGACAGGTCGTTTAATAAAGAGACTTTCCACTGCAGAATAAGGATTGTGTCTAAAAGAGTCTAAAATAAAATCCAGAGACTTACCTGCACCATCGTAGAGCCATTTTTTTTTCTTTTCCGTTCCTTCAATTTCCTGAATATTGAACACTTTTCATAAACCATATCAGAAGTCCAAAACCATACCTTGTTGTTCTTCTTCTTCTTGACCAATCCTACAGAGATAGAAGAAGTTGCGTAATAGTTTTATCAAGATAACAAACTGTACGATCTTCATATGATTTTATATTATGACCCAAACGGTGGATTCTGATTGGTCAAAAGGTAAGTAGTTTTCAGTAGTTCAGCTCCTAAATCACAGGTTTATACTCTATTAATGCACTTGTTAAGATACGTCATCGTTTCTATAGTAACAGCTTGTTCACAGGGACCTGTATGGCAGACGCCCAAAAAAAAAAAACGTTTATGGAAGGAGTCTCCAGTGTCAGCACTTCGTAACAGTCAGAGGTAAAACTTGGTTTCTTGGTAACTTCAAGAGCGAGAGAGAGAATAGAGAATAGACAACTGTAGAATTTACAGTTTTGATAGCTACTCCAAAATCACGTGCAGGTCATACAGGGATAGAGGTCACATTTATTATATGATTATATTATTTATAATACTTTAAGCAGCATCATTAATTAATGTCTGGAAAATACAAAAACGTCACGAAACTCTGTAGTTTTAACATCTGGAGGCCGCGCATTTCATTATCTACGCAACTGAGGTCACCTATAACATGTTGTATACGCGTGAGCATGTGTATGGCGCCTTCTAGTGGGCCTTCACTGAAATATGATAACACTATGTGTGGTGTGAAAATGGCTGCCAGTCCTGGATGTGATAGATGCATGTTGATAGAAGCATTCCACCAAAGGATTGTCCAATTAGAGGATTAAAATCAGTACTATGAGCTTTTTTATTTGAAGTATTATTTGTATAATGCTGCTGAAATAACGTGCGTCAGTTTTGATACCGCAGGCTTTAAGTGTAAGTGTAAACAAAACTACTTGCTAGAGGAATTTCAGTATTTTGTGTAAGTCAGTTAATGGCGTGAAAGAGAAACGGGATGGTTAAAATGCCTTATTGTGGGGTACTCAAAACGCCAACAACAATCTGCAAAATACATTTACCCACTGGGATGAACTAAATGTTTAATTTAGAAAAATAAACTGTTTTGCATGGTTGTGTATCAGTCCTCGTATCAGGAATTTAACAGCACACGGTTGCCAGATGTAACACACGACAGACTACAAAAGAAAAAAAAAAGAAAGAAATAAAGAAGATTAAACAAACTGGCATCAGGCCACTCGGGGATTCTGCAGAGCTCCAGCTGTGTATGAAGAACTTAACATGAGTTCGTGCATCATATCTACTTCACCAGTAAGCTTGTTGAACTTTTTAAACTTCATTTTCCACCAGAACTCCTTCTGAATCATTCCATAGCCATAGTGAGGCCTAGTGTGCTAAAAAAAACTATGCTATAGCTCTCACAGAACCGTGTGAGGTTCTCTGAGGGAACAGACGGACTCTGATCTGGATATAAGGAGCAGATCCAGTGCTAAGCCACGGAGAGCGGAGTGTGTAATGGCTCGTTGAGCTGCTGAGGCCAGGCCCGGGGCTTCTAGCAGCCATATTTCAGCGTGTATCGATCAGGCACTGCGTAAACGCCGCCAGGCCTTCCTCCCCTCCGTCCTTGATCCTGTAAAGTAATAACCGTACGCGTGTCAGGGAGGTAATTATCATTGATCTGCTGGAGAAAAAGTGACAAATTTTGCTGTCGTACCGTGGCATGATTCATACCCGTGTTGGTGAACGGTGCTGAGCAAAATTGGGTTTGTTCCATTAGTACGCGTAACCTTCACAACTTTTATCTATAACATGAGTTACAAACATCAAATCAATCCAACATACCGTATTTGATAAGACAAATGTAGGACAGAGGTGTAGCTATGTGCTAATGACCAGAAGGTCGTGAGTTTGAATCCCAGCGTTGAACGTTTACTATTTATTCCATACGGTCACTGGGCCTCATTTATCAAACTGCGTATGAAATTTATTCATAAATTGTTCGTAGGAGCATCTAAATGAGAAACTTGCTATTCCTGGACATCCAGTTCGTTTGGAAAAACGTTCGTACATTCCCTACGTTTACTAACGCCTCACTGACGTGAACCGGGATCGATTCGGTTCAAATCATATAATTATCGATGAGTTACTGCGATTTTATGTTATGATTTTATCGTCCGTCATGTTTAAACCACTTATTTATATGAATTGCATATCCATTTATTGAACGCTTTGTCATTTCATATTAAAGAAAGCATAAAGTAAGACAAATAATTCGAGTTGTTTAATTAGGACAAAAGTAATGGCACCCGATAAGAGCGGGAAGCGTGTGTCTATGGCACCCGATGCACTGCAATGGCTGAGCTGCACTATTGGAAGATTTAGCACATGCTGTGTTTAGGAGGCGCTGTTTCACCGTATAGTCAATATTTTGTCGTTTTCAACTCTGCGTGACGTTTGGGGTGTGGTTAAATGTAAACGTGCTTGGCAAATCACGGGTGATTTGCATTTAGGATACCTGACGTTAGTGTTGAGATAGTTTGATGTATTTTTGTCCATAAGCTGTTATGATGCACTTTAGTTATCGACCGTAAGATGTAACTGGCTACTACTTGTTTGTTTACTACATGAAGAAAGAGGCTTCATGACGCCGAGTAGTAAAAAAAAATAAAAAATCCAAATCCAAACCAAACAACAAGAACCAACTTTGTTGCGTTGACTGGCAGCCTCTCTTCGGCCGAGTCTGCTAAAAAAGTTATGATCCTACTTAGCCGGCAGTCCCCACTGGCAACGACGGAGCAGAATGCAGCGAACACGTCAGCTGGTAACAAATGAGCGGGACAAGGCAAAGGGCTGTGAGATTGCCACATTCATCATGATGACGTCGAGGGCTCGTAGCGCTTACTGCTGGGTTTGTACGGACAGGCTAAGCCTCGGATCCTCGGATCCTACAGAACTTCCTTTTGATTAGAAGTGATGTGCTTCCGTGCGCCTTATCGGTGTATGGAAGTCTTTTGACTTTAATTCTCTAAAATCTCTTGTTTTTGCTGTCATTATGATTGTAGACATTAACAAAATGTTAATAAATGTTAATACAGTTCCCTAACCATCTTCCTGCTAATATAAACATCTATAAAAGCACTTTACATGCCAGAACACTCCCCTCTCTCTCTCTCTCTCTCTCTCGGTCTTCCCTCTCTTTGAGTTTTGATAGATGACTGATTGCCTGCCGGTACAGAAAGATTTATTAGTGTTTATCCAGCACTCGGTGGTCACCTGCGGCTTAGAGACCAGGGCCTGCTGCGTCAAACACACCACACACTCAATATGTGTGTGCATTTCAAGACTCTCATCCATTATATTCTTATATACACAAGACCCAGTGTGTACAGTATGCATCTGTATGCATGTATGTGTGTGTGTGTGTGTGTGTATATATATATATATATATATATATATATATATATATATATATATATTTTTTAGATATTCCATCCCTCGATTTCATCTCACCGGTTCAGACCCCTGAAGCCCATCGCCGGTCGATGGAGGAATAAACTTATAGGGAAAAACCTGATAGAGGTGACTCCTCGTGCTCCGACCGAACGGAGCGACCCTCAGATCTCAGCCATAAATTGTGATTATGGGCTAAGTGGGGTGAGCGGATGCAGGAATTCTTCGTCGGGATATTAGTTTGACACGGACGCACTCCGGGGAAAATACGCCGGCATCCAGGAAGTCTAAAGGACATTAAAGTCAGTCAGAATGCATTCATTCTTGGCTTCAGATGTAAAACCGTCTTTCACTCCAACTGTTAAGGGTCTGTGAGTGAAATTTTAAAAAGTTTCTTCAAAATGAAATCATGAAAGTTGTTCCAGTGATGTGATGAGAAAACCAACGCTAGTTTACTTCCTCGTCGTCATAGCGACAGAGCAAAAAGTGTCAACGCTAGACCAATATTATCATTATTTTGACTTCAAGATCATGCTAGCTATGAAAGCAGACAGTAAAAATACTGTGCTACTTGCTCAAGTTATTTTACTAATACCAGTACTCTTTGATAATATGTTTTGCTAATATTTTGCGCTGACACTTTTCACTTATATGTTTGCTAATACTTCCTTTTTGTTGCAAGGAAATATTATCTACCAATGATTCTAGCGAGTCTAGCGTCGTACCTCTTGAACCTTGAAAATCTTAATTTGTCGTATATTCTTAAAAAAATATATAAACCTCCAAAGATAATTTTTGTGGGTCTAGAAGAGTCTATAGTGCTTCAAAACTTTAGATTTATTATATTGGAATATTTTAACAGTTCAAAATGATGCTAGCTGTTAAAAATCTGGTAATATGTTTCATGCTGTACATCTGTACATCCTCATGTCATGGCAAGGCTAGTTCACACATAGAGTATATAAAGGGTACGTGCTCGTAGCTGAAGTGAATATATGATTATAAAGCCGGCGTTTGACGTGTTTCGCACCACATGTGCGTGTTATATCGACGTATATTAGCCTTTGGTCATGGGAGATAACGGTGTCCATTAGTGATGACACGTGTGGACTCAGGATGCTCATCCTGGTCGCTGTATATCATTGCGCTTGCTGTAACCTTTCCCGTGTGAGAGATAGGGAGATAGCGAGAGTGAGGAAGCGGAGAGGATGGAAGGAGACGGTGAGAAAGACAGGCAATCATTTCTCTCGTTGAGGGCAGCGGAGCGGGGAGGCGTGTAGATGAAACCCCATTTTCCTCTGATTAAGTCCTCCAAAAATATTCCATTTGTCAGTGCCAGCGCCGGTGATGGCGGCCCCGTGCAGCCAGCCGAGTGTGTCTGTTGACTATGTAGCGCTGCCGATTTACATCGGTCACTGACAACATCATCTACTCACTAATGTCCTCCTTCACTCTTCTCTAAACCCCCCCTCTCATTGTCAGCCCACCTGTCTCTCTCTCTGTCCACCTGTCTCTCTGCGTGCCCCCCCGTCCACCTCTCTCTCTCTCTCTCTCTCTCTCTCTCCCTTTGTCCCATTGTCTCTTTCCCTCTCTATGTCCCACTCTCTCCCTCTCGCTCCCTTTGTCCCTTTGTCTCTTTCTCTCATTCTCTCTCGCTCTCCCTTTGTCCCACTGTCTCTTTCTCTGTCCTTCTGTCTTGCTCTCTCTCTCTCACTAGCTCTAGCTCCCTCTCTCTTTGTCCCACTGTCTCTCTGTCTATCTCAGTCTCTCTCTGTCCCCTTGTCTCTCACTATCTATCTCTCTCTTTGCCTGTCTCGCTGTGATTCTATCTTTCTCTTTCTCTGTGTCTATGTGTCTTGCACCGTGTTTGTCTGTCTCTTTTTCTTTCTCTCTCGCTCTTTCTTTTTAACTGCCTCTCTCCATCTCTGTATCTCTCTCTCTCTCTCTCTCTCTCTCTCTCTCTCTCTCTCTCATGTTTCCTCTTTCAGTGTTTCAGCCTATTTTAACTTGATCTGCTCTCATTGCAGGGTTGGCTGCAGCGATTTCCAAAAAAAAAAAAAAACGACAGAGAGAGAATAAAAAAAAAAAGAAAGCGAAAAAGGACCCGTCTCTGTCATAGGCGCGCTCAATGTCATCAATTTCAATTTCCAATCTCCTCTCGTCTTTTTTCCCTGTCTCCTCACTACCAACCTTAGCCACTCTCTCCTGCCCTGCTTTCTCTCAGGGAGTTTTTTCTCTCTTTTCTTTTTTACTTCTCTCCTCCCCAAGCCTCATGGCCCTCACCCTCGTTCTCCTCTCTACACATATTACCCATTACCTAGGCCTGCGCTTTCTTAGGCTTTGTGAAATAGAATGCAATTTCGCCCCTCGCCTGCCTCGTGATGAGACCCAAATGAAAGATCGTTAATATTTTGTTTTAAAGAAGAAATGCACACACAATTGCTTCCTCACATTTCAATATCTGCACTCGTGTGTGTGTGTGTGTGTGTGTGTGTGTTTTGGGGGGGGGGGGGGGGGGGTCGCCTTTTTTTTCCCCTCCATCGTCTTACACCTTCAGCCGGCTAATGGTGAACGCACGACCTCGCAGATATGAACAACACAATGTTTCCCTTCCAAGGTTTGTAAGATTGAAATGAAACCAGCGGTGGGGACGAGGGGTTTGGTGTCTGGGGGGGTGGAGAGGTGTATTTGGGGGGGGGGGGGGGGGGGGGGGGGGGGTAGTGGGTTTACTGGGGGCTGCGTTCCAATTTGTCAGGTCAGAAGACGGAGTGGCAACATTAGCAGGCCAGACAAACCAAACCGGGTCCCGGTCTGTCATTTGTAAGCGTGCAATGAACTGACAGGTTTATGAGGTGTCTCTTTTCTTTTGGCTCTAAACGCTCTCTGTGTTGACTGACAGACTGTCTGCGCTAAAGTGGCCTCACTGCTCTCAATGTAAAGTCCCATTTCGTGCTGTTTTAAACCATTAAAAGTAACCTGGCTGGAAAAACATGAAACAGGAGCTACTAAAACGATAATACATCACTAACATTAGCTAAGTAAGCTAACCAGCTAGCTATCTGCTAGCAAACTACTAGCTCAGTGGAATTTCAGTATCTGTTCCTGTGTTCACATAGTTATTGTCTCAGTAATTTATTTAACAATATCAAATCTGTCAAAATATAACCACTGTTGTTTATCACTGACACTGGCTAAGTAAGCTAACTGCTAGTAAACTAGCTTGTATTTATCACTGAGTGAGATTACACTACGAAGCATTATTGTCTCGGTATTTTATCTAACAGCAACCAAACCCATGAAAATATAAAGTTACCGCAACAACAATGATTGTTTATCAATAACATTCGACAAAGAAGCTAACTGACTAGCTAGCTGCTAATAACCTAGCTCACATTTGACACCAAGACTCAAATTCCGTCATCAAATTACAGTAATTTATTTAACAGCAGCCGAAGCTGTTGAAATATGAAACGCTACTATAACAACCGCGATTGTTTATTACTAACATGAGCTAAGTAAGCTAACTGGCTAGGTAGCTGCCGGAACACTAGTTCATATTTGTCTCCAAGTTTGTTTCATTTTACATTGACTCAGTGATTTATTTTACAGCAGCTAAATCTTATAAACAAACAAACAAACAAAACCTGTTATATTTTATCACTAACATGAGCTAAGTAAACTAATTGGATAGCTAATTTCTAGTAAACTAGCATCAAATTTGTCACCGAGTGCGAATTCTGTACCCGAGTCACAATTTACATCTCTATTACCTCAGTAATTTATTCAACACCAGCCAAACCTGTTCCATTATAATGTCACCGTAACAACTGCTAACACGAGCTAATCCATGGCTTCCAAGAGGAGTTATCTATTTACGCATCATATTATTCAATTCACGGTTATGTAAAAACAGTAACACAGTGTGAAAATGCTAGCTTTAATGCTAATAATAAAAGAAATGCTTTTAGGAAATAATTAGCACTCAATATGAGATCACAGTAACTAGCTTTGCTCTGTTTTTACAGATGCATTAGCATTATGGAACTAACAGTATGCTAACTTTTAAGATCATGCAAACACATTTCCCCCGAGAACTCCTCCATGCTAGTCAAAAATGTTTTTTTTTTTTTTTAAAGAACGAATGTTTGAGTCTTTATTAATAGTGGAAAGGGTTGAAAAAAGAAAAAAAACAACACGCTGCAAGTAAAAAGGAGGAAGTGGGAGGAAAAGAACATGATGCGAGGAGGAAAATGAGAGAGAGAACAGTTGTGAAATTTAATTTGGAAATCAATCAGTATTCATTAGCCCGTGAGGCATTTGCTCACTCGCTGGCTGGCTGTTTCTCTCTCCCTCTCTTTCTCTCTCTCTCTCTCTCTCTCTCTCTCTCTCTCTCTCTTTCTCTAACGAAACATTTTGCCACTCAGCATGGCACCTCTCGTACTCACTGCTCACCCAGGCATTGCCCGCTTTCCTCGCCGCTCCGCTCCCTAACCAAACTTTACCCCCGCCGCCCCCTCATTAGCATTTCATTAGCATCTCATTTGCATAGCCGTTTCTTAGGAGAACTTTCCTCGTCTTACTTTAATTGTTTTTTGTTCTTGGCAGCAGAAGGAGAAAAACCAGGGCCTGAAGCAGCGTGGCTGAACAGAACAGAGCATTTAAGAAGATCTGAAGCCTGGAAATAGCGAAGCATTATATTATATTATATTATAAAACATCATTTATAATAGCTTTAAGCATCTTACTGTCTATGATTCAGTCATCTGAGTCAATTGCCTATAAGTTTTTTTTTTTTTAAATGTCAATTAATAAAAAAAAATGAAAATTTCTCTTTAAAAAACATGAATAAAGGAAAAAAAAATAAAAAAAAACCCTAAATAAACGTTTATAAAAATAATAAAAATGGTATTATAATATAACATAACATAATATAATACATTTTGAATAAAAATCCAATCAGAAACCACAAGGACAGTTAACATACTGCCTCTGAAACTCAGAGAAATAAAATTCAATTAAAATGAAACATTTATTTATTCACTGCTCGTCAAATCTAAAAACCTCGAAACTCTTTAAAATTACTCAAACTAAAAATGTGTAAAAATCTAAATAAATAAATAAATAAATAAATAAATAAATAAATAAATAAAGACAAATAAATTCTAAACCCAGAATTTGCAGTGAAGCTTTAAAAAAGGAAAAGAAAAAAAAAAAAGAAAGAAAGAAAATACCTAGTATCGCATTTGAATGATTATTTATATAATTATATGTAATCATATTCTACAGATTGTAAATGCTTCTTGTCTGCAATGTTTTGCAAAGGTTTTATTTTTGGCAGCCTCACACACACACACACACACACACACACACACACACACAGGGTAATTAGCAGGCTGTCAGTGAGGAGGATGGGGTCACACAGGCAATTAAGAGTGTGACAGCTGCATGAGTGTGGGAGTGTAGTGCAGTGTGTGTGTGTGTGTGTGTGTGTGAGGCCTGACAGACTGAGGGCTCACTCTCGCCAGGGTGTGTTCACCCACACACACCCTGACACCACAAACTGGTTTTGCACTGGAGGCTAATGTTGCTAACAAGTACATGGACACATATCCAGTTTAGCATCAAGTGAAGTCAATGAGGTGTTATTGTCATTCCTCAATACAGCCTGTATACGCTGGGACGGAATGGGGTTTCTCCTGGACCACGGCGCAACACAACAGTACACAAGACTACATAAAGTGCAAACACACACCAGCGTGAGACGAGTGCAAGACCCAGAACATGGACCGTAAAACTATTGTGTAGTGGAGCAGCAGATAAGTGTCGCAGCAAAGAGTCTCGTAAATAAACGGCGTCTGATGCAGCTTTGTGCTACACGCGGATTAGTGTTCTCTGGTTAATGAAGTTTGTTATCGAAGTGAAAACATTAAATAAAATGAAAAAGGAAAACAAAAAAAGTTAGCGAAGGTTAACTTTACGGTAATCACGATGTGCCGTGCGGAACTTTTTCTTCTTTTGTATATAAAGAAATGGAAGGATATGTTTGTGACCGAATATATATATATATAGCGTGTGTATATATATATATATATATATATATATATATATATATATATATATATATATATATATATATATATATATATATATATATACACACGCTACATATGTACAGCTATGAGCTCACGTTTTTTTCTAGCATGTTTCGGTTTGTACACCTCACACTAAGTAAGAAATTACGGCCGCTAATGGATAATCAGACAGAAATCATAAAGCTAAACTTGGCTTATGCTGCGTTCGGCGTCCCTCAGAAGTAGGGACGTGGAATTATGTGGTCTTCAACCTACAAAGAAGGGAAACAACATGGACGCCTCGACGTTCGTCGTTTGTTAGCAACAAGCTAGCAGCGAAGTGTGATGAGTGATGTCTGTCTTCCTCCTCGACAAAAACAGTGAACCGTACGGTCAGTGTTTTAACTAGATTTAACAAGTGAACGTGTCTGTGTTGAGGGATCTAAAGCGAATACGTGTTATATACGGTGGAATTCATTTAAATGTAAGACGCGCCGCTGCTGTGTTTACTGCGGATGCTGCGAGCGGCCATTTTGATTCGATGCCACTCGATGAATTCAGGGTCGAGGAGACCCGAGATTCCGGGTATTCCAGAATTCTGAGCCGAGGGGGCGTTCACTTTGGTTTTTCCTAATCGGAGGTTGGACACGACGAGTTATTTTGGAAACGCTGTGTTAAATGATAAAGTTTAGTCCAGGGGTGTCCAATCTTATCCGGAAAGGGCGTTCACGCCTTCACCCCGGATTGGACACCCCTGGTTTAGTGAACATGGAACTACGGCGGTTTTTAGCTTCGTGACGTACATTTTTTAAAAATAGATAACGGTGTCATGCAGCAGCAGAAACGACATCAGAACATACATCTATTCTTCGTATACAAACTTCAGAAAGCGAAACGATTGCAGTTTGGATACGGAGGGGAAATTTTACCGAGCTATTTCTTTAAACTGTGGCGCTGAATTACAGCTTAGCAGCATTTGTGATTGCTTATCAGTAAAGCATGTCACTAAAGCTATCAGGGATTCCCATTCTTGTGCTTGTGCGTGTGTGTGTGTGTATGTGAGAGAGAGACAGAGAGAGAGGGGTCTCATGCTGTGCAGTAATGTAGCTGTGATTTCCCAGTCATTGCATTCTGACAGACACTCATCCGAAACTCACGGCGAGAAGCCAGTGTGCCACGTGGCACAGAGAAAGATCCACACAGAATAAACAATCTAAAATCACACCTTTCTGGAAGATGTGTTCATTTCAACTTCTGAGATTTAAAAACAATGATTTTTCAGGTGTATTTTTTTTTTTTTTTACTGAATTAGGCAATAAAGCGAAGTGCGTTGGAGTTTGATAAGATGCTGTAATCCGTCAGCAGTTCGGGCTTGTCAAAGGTGCGCGTGATAAGTTGACATTGACGGCACGCCTCGCTTTGACAGTGTCCCCTAAACTCTATTAAAAAAAAAAAAAGAAAAAAAAAAAGCAATGCTTTGCTAGGTACACATTCGGCATGGTTCAGAGGGGAGCGCTTTTTCAATCTCTTCTCTATCATTTTTGAATATCATTAGCGAAGAGCAGTCCATTTTCCATGCTTGCCAGAATCAAGTCCCAGGGAGAGTCGGCGCGAGAGACAGAGAGGAGAAAAAAAAGAGAAAAAGGGTGACTCAAAAAGTCTGGTGATTTATCATCTTAGGCCCGAGCTGTGCATTGACATTAAGGGTCTGATGAGAAGAGCGTGTTGGCGGGATATTAACATCCTGTTATCATTTCAAATCTTTCTCACACACACACACACGCCAACACCGGCGGCCGTGACAGGCGGCGAGGCAGCACACGCTCTCTCTCGATGACTGGGCTCGATCACCTGTGACAGTTTTGATTTGATGTCACTTTTCCCCCGTGCGTAGTTTGTCTGAGCGGTTAAGAGGTAATTGTGTGACATTAGCATGGAGGAAGCGGACGGAAGGGAAAGGAAGGAGGGAGAGGGAGACGGGGGAGACGCCGGGCTCTCGCTTTGTCTTGAAACACGGCACAACTCGGGGCAGCGGTTATAAATGGCCTCCATTTCCCAAACCGCTCCGTTCTCCGTTGTGGAACGCAGCGCCGCGGGGTAAAAAAAAAAAAAAAAAAAAAGAAGGAGGTGGTGGTTTGTGTGGAACCGGGGCTGAGAGAAAAGAGGCTCTTTTTCTCAGGGGGGAGGAACGGTGACATGGAGGAAACACACCCCAGGTAGTCTGGTATCAGTCAGGAAAGCGAACAGGCCCACCATGCGCACTCGGATATAAACGTACCAAACCATCACCGACAAGCGTAGACTTCTACCTCAGAAGGTCCGAGTGCTGTACCTGTAACGAGCTCTTAGAGTAACGGTCCAATTATGTAACTGAAACGTATACTATATGCACATTCTTTACAGGTAAACTATACAGTAGGTACTAAAGGTGCAAAGGATAAACACTTCATAGTACCACACCATCATAGGCCTACTTTTCTCCTTTGAAGGTTTACTGTATGTACAGTACAATAAAAAAAATGACCGCATTCACTCATATATGGCATTCCCTCCACTGTCTAAATAAAACCTCGAACGTTTAAAGGTTCTTCTGTGTCGTCACCGTATACACTTCTGGCGTTTAAACATCATCTTTGGCATGTTTTTATGGTTTCTCGTCAGTCCCTTTAAAAAAAAAAAATAATAAAAAATAAAAATAGGAGTTGTTTAGAAACCTGGAACCTTTCACCATCCAACGAACCCATGAAAATCTGTTTTTTTTTTCTCTCTGGAGTATACTTCAGAGCGGACTATAACGCTGGATTGTACTGTGTTGTACTGTGTATTGTACCTATGTATTTCTGCATTTAGGGACCAAAATATACGCTTTTAAAAGACAAAAATATGCACCATAGTATATCGATTTCTACAGATCCGTTTCCATTTGTAAAAACTGGTGAATGGTGAAACGAAAACACTTCAGTTAGCATCATACAAGTGTTAATACGGTGGGGGAAAAGAAAGAAGATGAACTGGAGATAGACACAAAAACGTCCAGCTAAAAGTCAGCACACTGCCGTTTCTCAACATGGAGCAACACACTGAAGTTGGGTTAGCGGTTGATGCTAAGTGTAATCACGGCAGTCTTACTGATGATTCTTTTAGTAATTTACCAACACATCTGAGGGAAATGTTGACATCCTCATCGATTTTATATCGTTTCCGCCGTCCCTGTACCTTTAAATTGCCCGTATGAAGGAGTGTAGCTACGTACTGCCTAGCTAAGTCGTCAGCTAGCGTCTTCTCATGACTCGAACCGTTTGAACAGGACACGTACTGACCGTGAAACTGTGTGTGGTTGTGAAATCTAAAAATCCTGTGTAGAAACTGACAAACGAACAAACTAAAACACTTCAAGTAGCATCACGCAAAAACGGCTAATCCGAACGCAGCTCGCGAACAGCTTGCTAAACAGTGTGATGTTCATTTGGGGGGGGGGGGGTGTGTGTGTGTGTGTGTCTTACTGATCATATTTTTAGTCATTTACTAACAGATCTGAGGGAAATGTTGACATGACTAGCAAACGCTTTCTCATGACTTGAACCACACGTGTGTTTACCTGGCCATCTTTTCATTTGAACATGGCTTGAGACTGTGTATGGCTGTATAATCTAAATAAATAAATAAATAAATAAATCATCTAAAAACTGACAGATTAACATTCAGTTAGCATCATATACAGTAAAATTCACTTATCCAAATGAACAAATCAAATCTTTCACAGAAAGTCGACTCTTTTTTGTTTTTGACAGTGGTAATACATTTAAAAAATAAATAAATAAATAAATAAATAAATAAAAAAGTTTACAAAAAGTCAGTACACTCAAACCTTTGCTTTAAAAGAAGGTAGCCTATGACATACTGTATATGCATGTATGTCTTGAATACAGTTCCTCCCTTATCCACACACACACACACACACACACACACACACACACACACACACACACACACACACACCAATCACAAATCAACACTCCTCAAACGAGGTCTCATCCCAGTAACTCCCATTAAGGACCGGTCTTTAAGACTCATGATTCTTTTAACACCATAAGGCCCTTCTACAGTGCTCTCTTAAATATTGATGATAGGCTGATTAGCCCTCCGGTCCCACCCACCCACACACACACACACACACACACACACACACACACACACAGTGAGCTTCAGGCAGCCTGGTGATAAACTGGCGCTCATTAAACACACCACGCAGAGTGTGAACAAACATCTCTAATCACAGCCTCTTAAAGACTCTTAATGAGCTGATGTAATTAGCCGGCACCGAGTAAATCTTTTTCTCTCCCGGTCTGTTTGCCAGGCTAATTTGTCTGGTATAGATTAGTGGATGAGAAGAAGCATGTGTGTGTGTCTGAGAAAGAGAAAGAGATGTTTGCTTGGTGATTTGTCTCCCATTGATTAGAGTGAAGGAGAAGCAACAGTCATTAGTTCTGTGTCTGTTTAACGGTCCGGAGTCTCGACCCTTTTCAGCTCAAATGTAATATCTACAGTATCGATAGCTCGGCAAGAAATGTATTCGGGTGAAGCAAGACGTTACAGCACGAGATCTTATCAGTGGCTTGATAAGACCACGTGTGTATGTTGTGTTCATTCGTTTTGAAATGAAAATGGGGACATTGCTTTTTATATAATGCCACTGTGTGAACTTTTCGACCTGGAAGTACGGGTGGGAGGTTCTACAGACTTTTAGACATGAGTAACTATGGATACTTCTTTTAAAATAAGTAAATAAATAAACGATATGAAACACGTTCAGAAATACATGTTGGATGATTCAGATATTCTTCAATATTCCAACAAAAAATATATATTTTTTGTTGCAAAGATCGAAAATCGATTTGAACGTCTCATTCGTGTAGATAAAAAATTCAAGAAAAACAAAACGCGGACCGATGGAGCCGATGCGATACGCAGGACCGGTATCGGACGGATATCAGCGGAAAACAAAATGGTGGATCAGACACCTGAGGAAAAAAAAAAGAATAAATTCGATCTAATCCTGTAACAAATATCAGATTAGCCAGTCCGTCCAGGATCTCTCGATTTTACGATCGCAGAAATTGACGCAAAAATCAAGCAAACTACGCGATATTCAGAGGAGCTCGCGATTTTTCACAAATCACCGCAGATTTTCAGCAGATTGATGACGTCACCACGACGTGTTCGACCGAGTACAGTTAAAAGGTCTCATTTACCAACAAACACCACTGCGAAAGCGCGTGCTCAACTATTTTGCGCGATCGCGATTTCGCCGATTCGAGTAGCAAGTGGCATCACAAATTTATTTTTTTTTAAATAGCGAAATCGAGCATTCCTGGCCACAACAATCACAAATAATTGATTACAACTGAATGGAAGAGAGACTGTTTTGATATATAATAAAGAGACTGTTTTGATTGTATTTTTTTTAAGGATTGATTTGTATTTTATCTATACTTTATTACATTGATCTTATTTGCAGTGCAAGTGATTTTTATGTAAACGCTTTGTAAAGGTTTTGTGTAAGTCGTATTTTTAAATGCTTCAGTATTTAAATATGATTTTTAAGCTTATAGAAAAACAGGTGCAGTATGCACAGTACACTGATATGTTCTGATACTCAAGGATTCAGTATCGGTATTGGAAAAAAGACAAATTGGTATCGCGCCGTCTCTAACGCAGGTGGCTCTTACTACTACACACTCGCATTTACAGACAGACAGACAGACAGACAGACAGACAGACAGACTTCATGAGCGCTAATCTTTTGTTTTTTAAATTCGTAATGCTCTACCGGGTTCATGCTCTCCAGGTTTTTCTCCGCATTCCAAACCGACACGGAAGCTCGAACCTTTTCGTCCGTCCTTTTGCGTCGTCATTTCTACTTCGCGTGGACAAACAGATGTTTAGTCTACCTAGTTTTACGTCCTAAAAGGAATGTTTTGGGGAAAAATTACGATGGAGTAAATCATTAAAAATTGCTGATGACGTGTTACGGAAAATATCAGCGCAAAGCTAGGGGGCGTGTCACTCTGCGTGATCACATGATTAAGATAGGCTGCGGGAATCTACGGTCTGGGCTGGAAAGAAATCAGCTCCAGTCTCGCTTTTTTACTTTTTCATACCCTGTTGCGTGGGATGAAATAATTCGCCTTTCCTCAGACGTTTGTTAACACCGAATAATCCGATGCGGACGCCAAAAACTAAACCGTATCGATGTCTTTTGAGCTTTGAAATTGAAAGCGAGGAGTCACGAGGAGCTAGCACATTTATACTACTTTTTTATTTATTTAATTTTTTTTTTACACATAACATTGACTCGCCACAGCTGAGAGCTTTTAGAAAAATGTACAAATCTGAGAAGAGTAATAGTTCTATTATGAGGCGAGTTTCTGAGACCGAGTCCCAGCCTTGATCCCGCAAATGTCCTCTTCCTCTCCGCCGGCATGGATAGAGGGGTATAAAGCATATTTTTGTGAGAGAAAAAATCCAAGAGGATCAAGAGAGAAAGAGAGAGGGAGGAAAAAAAAAGAGAGCTAGACCATTCCTGGCCTATTTCTGCCTGCCTTTCTTCCCCCCCCGGCCACAAAGCCGTGCTAGGCCACTTTTCAGCCTCCCGTCCTCTACATGTCGTTCTGATCCATTTGTTTTTATCCCGATCCTGGATTTGGAGAGATACAAAGCTGATTAGACAACAAAAGCATATGGGAAGATAAAGGACACTTAGGTAATGGGTTTTGACAGCCTCTTTGGCGCGCAGAATGAAAAGGAGGAAAAAAAAAAAAAGCCGACTCATCCTCTTTCTGTTGCTTTGCTGCAAATATGTTTGTTATTCAGTTTCTATGCCAACTGATTTGAAGCAGCTTGAGTGGATGGAAAAGGGGCGAAAGATGTTCGTTTTGGATGAGAGAAACAGTCAGAGAAGTCGGTAAACCCAACACAAAGCTGCATGAGAAACGGGTCTGCCTTGGCTGCAGCAATCTGCCTGGAGATGCAACAATATCAAAATTAGGCACTCGAAATGCACCGGTGCCGTGATGTAAATCATTCAGGCCGATTACTTTTTTTTGTAATTGAATATTTAAAGAAGGAAAATTTTAACGTCAAATCACAAGTTATTTCCTACTCTGGAAAAACACTGAAGTTGGTGGATGTGGTAAAAATTATTATCATTATTATTATTATTATTATTACTACAATAAACCTTAATTATACAGCACCTTTTACAAGGCATCTCAAAGTTCTTTAAAGTGTAAAGTAAAAACAACAACTAGTAAACATGTTATAAAGAAAATCAAATATACAAAAATACACTTATTAGATAGGAAAATTATTTATATGGAACAAATAAAAGCAGTGACCAAAAAAAATATATATATATTATATATGTTATAAATATATATATTATTTTGTTTAAATCGGTGGTATATGGAGTCGGAAGAATGTTCATCTGTAATGAGTTCCAGATCTTTGGCGCATAAAAATCTGATCTTTGGTCAGTAAAAAATCCTGAAGAAATTGAGCATAAACACAAACGTTTCGCTTCAATACTGTCGGGGAATTGTTTTGTTACAGCGTATTAGATCGAAGTCACCCATTCAATTGTTTTTTTTGGGGTTTTTTTTCTCCAAAATGTAAATGTAAATACTATGACGGTGGTTCTCCAAAAAAACCCCAAAAAAAACAACAGCATAAAAAATAAATAAATCGAGATTTAATTAATAAGCAAATGGGAAATTCTCGCAAGCTTACAGCTTCTTCTCCCAGTATTGCATGGACTTCATTTACATATTGGAACATGATTGGCTCATATAAGTTATGATGCAATAAGTTCTGCCTGTCACATGTTCTATACAAATGCAGGTTTTTCTGTCGTCCAGGTGTCTGCAGTGACAATTTTCACACTTTAACACCCCCAAATTGATTTAATAATAATAATAATGATAATAATAATAATAATGTTTTATTCCATTTATGGTATTCTAAAAATAACCGAGATTAAATTGTTTAGTTCTGCAGTTACAAAAATTAGGCTATGGAATATATAACACAGTGTACGTAATCACAAATAACAATTATATAAACAAATTATGAGAACATGAATTCAGAATTTAAGTACAAGTCTGATTTTGATTACTGCTTAAATCATTTCAGTCTACATTCATTTATATTAAAGTGAATTATATAAACAAAATAAAATAAAATAAAAAACGAGCAATGGGAAAAACGTTATCGGTATGTTAATCGATGGTTGTTTGTGGACTGTCTACATACACAAACACCCTATAATCCAGTCAAGTCATATTTTGCAGGATTTTCTTCTACAATAAGACAAAGTACAAAACATATTTACTGACATTCTTCTACCTCCAGTATTGCGATTAACACTTGGGAGGTGTTTACGTGCTTAGCTGAGATAAAGAAGGAGATGAACAGAGTGTGGATTAGAGTGGTGGGATGATTATGGTCCGGCACAAGTGTCGTTTGTGCTTGTGTGTGTGTGTGTGTGTGTGTGTGTGTGTGTGTGTGTGTCAGGGGGGTGGGGGTCCTCAGACCTCAGCAGTGGGAGAGTATTAATCCGAGCTCAGTGGGAGCAGGACCTTGGCAAACAGCTCCCGCTGCTAGAGCTTTAGCCGACACCCGAGCCTGAGAGAAAGTCCAAAATCTTCACATTAGCTCCCTGCGATTCTTCGGCTCAGGCCGTAAGCTCTTTTTCAAGACGGAGAGCGCAAATAAATCTTAAACCCTGCCCCGCCTCCTTTCCTTCCCTTCCCCAGACCGTGACCCATGAGAACACACACCAGCGTCAGTCACCAGCGACCCGCTCACTGAGAGTCATGAAATCAGACGGATTTGGAAATCGAGATTGCGTACGTTTTCTAAAGTGAGGAAGAGGAGGAGGAGGAGGAGGAGGAGGAGGAGAAGGTGGAGGAGGAGGAGGAGGAGGAGGGAGGCACTTTAGGACTTTAAGAGGCCGACTCCAAAGCAACGGCACTCCCCAAAATCACATCCCGTCTGTTTAAGCTTTAGCCCGCTTTACATGTTAGTCAAAGCCAAGTTCAGGTGATTTCACAGTCGGCAGGCCGAGAGCTCGACGTCTGAGAGTTAAAAACAGTCTGCGCATATTTTATAAATGTGAACATTTTTAAGAAATTTGAATAAAATCTGCCCAAAATGAAAGCTGGGAACAATCAAACTGTTGGATACATTCCACCTCAAAAAACAGGAAATTTGTCTGAATTTGTACAAGGATTAGTGACGCAGTCGATTTCCTTAAATTTGTTATTAATCAAGTGGTACGAGAAAGCACGACCCTGCGCCGAATCCGGACAAGTGTTACACGTCGACATCTTGGAAGATGCCTTGAAAAGTTTTTTAAAAACACTTTTGATGGCTGGAGAAGACACAGAGATGACGTTTTCTTTCCCGAGTGTTACGTTTAACATTTAATCATCACAAAACAGACAAAAAAAAATCTTAACCATCGTACAGTGGATCTAAAAAGTCTACACACCCCTGTTAAAATGGCAGGTTTGTGTGACGGGAAAAAAAATCGAACCCTGGATAAATCATGTCAGAACTTTTTCTGCCTTTATTGAGAAATTTCAACCTATTCATTAAAGTGAGAAACAATAAGAATCATTTTAAGGGAAAGAAAAATAAAAAAATGTATAATAACCTGGTTGCATAAGTGTGCGCACCCCTAAACTAATACTTAGCTGAAGCAGCTTCAGATTTTATCACAGCATTCAGTCTTTTTGGGTACGAGCCAATCAGATTGGAGCATCTTGACTTAGCAATATTCTTCCTTGTAAAAGCGTTCTAACTCGGTCAGATCTCCCGTACACGGCCCTCTGCAGGTCACCACACGGATTTTTGGTTGGATTTAGGTCTGGACCGTTCCAGAACCTCGGACTTGTTTTGGCGAAGCCGTTCCTTTGTTGATCTGGAGGTTTGCTTCGGCTCGTCGTCGTGCTGAAAGGTCAAACTCCTCTTCATCTTAAGTGTTTTAGAAGAAGCCTTAAAGTCTTGCACCAGAATTGACTGATATTTGGAGATGTTCATGATTCCCTCCACCATGATTAAATCCCCAGTTCCAGCTGAAGAAAAAACAGCCCCAAACGATGATGCTGCCACCACCGTGCTTCACCGTGGGGATGGTGTTCTTCTGGTGGTGATGCGCTGTGTTTTTTCTGCCAAACATATCTTTTGGTATTCCAACCAAAAAGTTCAACTTTGGTCTCATCAGACCAGAACACGTTATTCCACATGGGTTTGGGAGATCGGATGTACTTTTTGATTTATTTTTTGGTTACAAAAAATAGGACGCCCTACCCCATCGCCCAGAGATATGAAGCATTCAGGAGATTACCGTCACATGTAGGGAGGAACCAGTACTTGCCAGAAATTGCTGCAGATATTTTAATGTTGCTGTAGGCCTCTCTGCAGCGTCCCTGACCGGTTTCTCCTGATCTTCTCATCAGATTTAGAGGGACGTCCTGTTCTTAGTAGTGTCACCGTCGTGCCATATTTTCTCCACTTTACAATGTTCCATTGTATATCCAATGCCTTGGAAATTTTTTGTAACCGTCTCCTGATTGATATTTTTTAACAATGAGACCTGCTTTGTAAGCTCTTTGCGGCCCAGGGCTTTTCCAGTTGGATGGTGAAGATGTCAGGAGAATCCAATCGGAACAGCCGGACTTTATTTGGGGTTAATCGGTCACTTTAATTGATGGCAGGTGTACACTAATTAGTATTTAACATGAGTTTGAACGTGATTGGTTGATTCTGAACGCTGCCACGTTCCCAATAATAAAAGGGTGTGCACAAGTTTTTTTGTTTTTTTTCCCCCCTCCTCCCCTCAAATGATTATTGTTTCGCACTTTAATTAATAGCTTTAATTTTCACAATAAAAGCTAGAGAATGTTCTGACGTGATTTATCTTGGTTTCGTTTTTCTTTTACATCACAAAAACCTTCCATTCCATAAATGTGTATATATATATATATATATATATATATATATATATATATATTTTTTTTCACGAATTACTGACAAATCTTTAAATATTTGCTCGAATAATAAGGCTTATTGGTCAGATTTATGCAATCCATTACCATAAAGCTTCAATCAATTTCTCTCTGCCGGGTTTTGATTAGAATAAAAGAACAATTTTGCAACATAATTAAAACGCATTAACAGTGTTAAACATTTCATATTTAAAAACGTAAGCAAGTTGTTAATCAAGAGCTAGAAATGGAGTTAAATGGGGAAAAAAAAAAAAAAACCTCCAGCAAAACCACTTTTGCTGATTAGGAATGAAAATTATTTTCCGAGTCGAGGGCTGTGGAAGTCACGGCTCATTTGGGGTGTTCTTTAATAAGAAGAAAAAAGACCTCCTTTCTGCTGATGGGAAATATTAAACATTAAGAGGTACATCAGAGCGAATTCGTTAGGATCCTTGCTTCTATGGTCTTCATTTTATGTTTTTTTTTATTTTTTAATAGTTAAAGATCATAATTGATCTCCAAATGAACAGTGACCGATGTAAACGTTATCACGTTGGTTTTATCGAAGTAATGTTTGTAATTAGCGTGTAACGTTTTAAAGAAAGAAAGTGACAAAAATACTATTTTCTTATACACGATAAATAGCCAGATCCTCAACGACCAGCTTGACCACAGCATTTGTAAATAATGCAAGACTATTAAGAGGTCACGAACAGTATTCACATGCTGATGCTAAGCTAATCAGGTGAGGCGCAAAATCCATTCCTCTGGCCCGGAACTGATCAAAGCGCATATAGGGCAGGACACGGCGAGGCCTAAATAAGTTTTTTTTTTTCCAGATGGAAATGACTAGAGTGGAAGGATGGAAAGAAGCGAGAGAGAGAGAGAGCGAGAGAGTGCGCGAGTGAGGGAGGGAAGAAGGACGAGGCTGAAATGAAGGGGAGTCCGTGGAGATTGCGCCGTCTATCTGGTCGTAGCCCCGGGCCAGCGGTGGAGTAAAGTTGCTAATGATCTCATCGACGTCAAATCTCTGCGATGTCAAACAGCACGGAGCTCCATCAGGGAAATGAGACACTGGACGCCGTATGTCCTGAGGTCCGTTGGCCATCCTGAGTTACTTCACAGCCAGCCGGGCAGCCAGATTAAACAGCAGGACGGAGCAGATTCTCCCAGGATGTGCAGGTCTCCGCTAGTGCGCCTGACGACGGCGCAGTAATAACTAACGAAGTACATGATAATAAAACAGGCACGGGGCTAAAACTGAGCCATGTTCAACATATTTCAACATTGTGAAACAGTCAGTGGAAATAAAAGAGCGTTAAAGGAACGGTTTGGTTGAGACAAAATCAAATTGATGTAGGCTGACGTAGAGGTTAAAGAGATAAATATTCATCTTAATTAAGAACTTCATCCAGGGCAGGGCCACATCATATAGAGGGTTATCTCGGGGACGACGGTTGTGAAGCGGGGGATGCACGCTGGATGTGATTCCGGTTCACCCAAACTTTTACTCCATAAATACACACCCAAATCCTCAGAAACTTCTCAAATGACATTGTTGAAACGGATTTGCAAAACGTGCGCGTCAGTCTGGGAAATCCCATCGGAGATCGCTGCTGTAAATGATGAAAGGTTTTGACCAAAATGGGTCTTTTCTGTCTAGAACATACACTGATTCTGCTACTTTAAGAAAAGCATAAATGCATGTAGAGACCTGGAAGACATGTTGGCAGAATTCAGCTGCAGTGACATCTGACCTGTTTTTTCAGACCACCACAGTTTTTTTTTTTTTTTTTTTTAAAGCCCATTTCCATCCAGTTTGCCAGTTCCCAGCCACTTCCAACTCTCCCCATCGTTACTACAGCGAGAGTGAGACACAGAGGAAAGCGTCCTTACTGCCCTCTTCCACATACATGTTCTCAAAGATGCCCACGTTTGACAAGTGTCGCTCTGATTGACAGGTGAGAAAGTCATGTCGTCCCTCGCACCCAGAGAGGACGGCCAATATCGCTGTCAGGAGTCGAAATTCAAGCTAGAACTAGATTTGCATCACTTCCACCTTTCAGGCACAATCCCACCTTCAAACTTTAGGAGGCGGGGCCTTGCTGGGCGGAGTCGTACCACACACACACAAAAAAAATCACTTGCCATCTGGTCTTCCTCTACACGGTGAAGGTTTGTCCATGTTTTAATCTAAAGGACAGGAAGTGCCACCGCATCTGAGTGACATCACTGTAAAGTGGCACTGACTTAACTTTTGTTGCCTGGCACTAGATGCCAGACAACAAAACATGTTTGTTTCGGGGTTTTTTAACCAAACCATTGCTTTAATAAGATGTTTTATTTTAACTAGTCATCTTAAGGATTGAACGAATACAACGCTTTACAATTTTAAAAATGGGTATTGTGTGAATTTAGGGGTTTTTTTTGTGTGTGTGTTTGTTTGTTTGTTTTGTCACTAAACTGTTCCTTTCATTCTAAAATCGGTTCCCAAAAAAAATCCACTAAGACAAAACAGAAGGAGGGAAACAAATCAAACAAAAATCCCACTACATCAATCCACACGCTGATGTTAGAAGACGTGACGGATTTTAAGGGGGAAAACATGTTTATCTGACTAAAGACCTGCATATTTTATCTGTTGATATCGGGTGAGGATCGAGGGTGAGATTACAGATTAAAACTGCGATATGGAAAGGGATGTCGATGGGAGAAACTGTACTACTGTACACAACAACAACAACAACAACAACAACGTATAGCACGATCTCACACTTGGAGTTGAAACAGCATAGAAAAAGCTGTCGTACACTCAGTTAACAGTTCGATCGAAATGCATAAAGTTTCGAAAAAAATAAAATGAAATGAAAGTCTTGAACAACACTGCAGCAAATCTGAAAAGGTTTTAGGAGCACATTTTGTCTAACCTGTCCCCTTCTCGATATCCCTCTATCCGTTTCCATTATATATTCACATTCCTAATGGTCCTCCCCGTCACATGCTGAATGGCTTCAGCATAAAGATCAAGGCTGAGAATATTTCTATATTTCCATGGCCCATATTATTTCACATACACAAAGCATAAAATTCCTCTCTCAGCCCGGAAATATATAAATAAACCAACGTTAGAAATAAACAGCTGCGGTAATGAGGTTAACTATTTTGGCTTTTGAGAATGCTAGAGAGAGAGAGAGAGAGAGAGAGAGAGAGAGAGAGAGAGAGAGAGAGAGAGAGAGAGAGAGAGAGAGAGAGAGGAGGGTTTGCAATATTTTTCCGGCCCAAATTAATGACAGCGGATCTAATGCCATTGCCGTACTTCGGAGTGTGTCCAATACTTTTAAAGCACAGCGTTAATGGAGACTTGGAAAGAGATTGATTTGAACATCAAACAGTACCCAATAGGTCGCCTTCTTTCATGCTTTTGGGTTTTGAAAGTTCTGATGGCAGTGCCGGAGCTTCAACCTGCTCCTCGGATTGATGTAATTATGCTCGGAAGTGGCGTGTACGAAGCGTACGGTTGCCGGCAGCCTCACCATGAAGGGCTGATGATCTCTAAACGAGGCTTATTTATTAAATAACGCACTGGAGATTGAAATAAACATTCATTGTGGATGATGAAAAAGAGTCATCATCGCTCTACGATAATGATAATTATTTTGACTGATAGATAACCTGTTCGCATCCCAGTGAAAGGCTTAAAGTCTATTAGACGGCATCTTATTAGCCATCCATCCATGAAGAAAGTAAATGATATTTCAGTAAGCAGGCCGTCGAATGAATTGCGAACTCTCTGACTGTTTTGTGATGACACCTCGGTGACTTTGAAAACCGCAGCTTTTTTTTTTTCCCTTCCCTATCCGTGAAGGCCGGAACGAGCTCGGCGGCGTTTCCGTAAACGCCGGAGTCAAGAGGTGAGGTCACGGTGCGACTCGGACCGTATTCATCATCGGCGCTGGGTGGAAATGCACGCTCTGGACTGATGAGGCCTGGCCATCGTATTCACGCCGACCGGTTCAAGGTGGGCGCTCGAATGGACGAAATATTAGCGTGGCGGGTAAGGAGGTCCAAAAGTGATCCAAAAGGCAAACGGCACAAAGTCCAACAGCTCTGAAGTTCTCCAGAAAGATTGCGGGGGGGGATGTCGGGGATAAGGGGGGCGGAATAGGTGGCTAGAACTCAAGTATGAGTCGCAACAGTTGCAACATTCTGCAACAGTGACTAGTAGCGGATAAGGAAATTGACGACCCCGATCATCTAACCTTCATTTTATTGTTTTATTACGCCATAGACGCTAATGATCACCATTCAAGAGTCTCCCTTCTAAAAAAAATACATTTCCCACTTACCCATGTTGCCGGTAACCAACACCCCGGCGTCCACCTGCTTCTCCGGCGTCCACGTTTCGGTCCTCCACACGCTCGCGGCCCCGGGGCGGTGTTTGGGGTGAGCTGGCTCAGGCCTCGGCGGCTAATCACCCCTTCCCAAGACGCTGCTCATCAAAGCGCCTCGTACAACAGATCAATCTTCTCCTGACAGTTCATTTAGACTGAATTAATTTGGAATTAGAGGCCATTACGGCAATTGGCAGCCGCTGATATTCCCCGAGCGCAGGCTGAAATCCCCTCTCGCAGAGAGAGCGGCCTTTTCAATCGACTAGATAAGGACCTTTCTTTTTTTTCTTCTCCTAAGCACTTCGAAGTTAGGGCTGAGCAAAGAATTTAATTTTCACTTTAAGCAAGTCATCATTGTTTAAAATGGGCTACAAACGCAGAGCACACACACACACACACACACACACACACACAATAAGTTGTTTTTGTTGAATGCCATTTTATCGCTCGTCGTATTCCAAAGTCACGAGTGCATGTAACGAAGACGGAAGCTGGCAAAAGTATTAGAATATCATAAATTTCATACATTTAAAATTATATACATGCCAATAAATATTTAACCCCCCCCCTCCCCTCCTCCACCCCCAGTGGTGATTTAATTTTTTGCCAATGTTTTTTTCTTTGTTTGGAAATTGCTAGGAGTATGGTTCTCGTTTAGAAATCCTATCATTTGTAATGACATGTTATGGGTTTGAGATAATAATAAATAAATAAATAAATCTGAACCCTAAATACAGCATCAGAAATGTACAGATTTTATGTAAATTAGGCCAAAAGTGAAGCATCCAGGAATCCCAGGGAAAAATAAATGCTTTCAGAGTGGCAAAGTGTAAAGCAAATTTAGTTGCTTAGGTGTTGGGGGTTCGATTCCTGCCGCTGCACTGTGTGTGTGGAGTTCGCGTGTTCTCCCCGTGCTGCGGGGGTTTCCTCCGGGTGCTCCGGTTTCCTCCCCCAGTCCAAACACACGCATGGCAGGCTGACCGGCATGTCCGAAGTGTCCGTCGTGTATGAACGGGTGTGTGAATGTGTATGTATGTGTACCCCACCTTGTGCCCCATGACCCGTCGGATAGGCTCCAGGTTCCCCGTGACCTTGTAAGGATAAGCGGTATAGAAGATGGATGGATGAAATAGTTGAATAGTTGATGTGGCACTTTGTGGTTTTCTGACTGGTAGATCTTGTGTAAAGTAAAGTAAAGTAGTAAAATTCATTTTAAGTAAAATTGCGCTACGCAAATCATCAACGAACTGACAGATCGTGTTTTTATCAGGAGGTCCACGGTTTCTCAGGCATCCTGAGTGTTTGGAAGGCGGACTATACGACTAATCGGTCATATAAAAAGGCGCAGGTGTAAATGCGATAAATACTTAAATAAAATGCATTTAGACACTTATACGAGTTTAAAAACACATCAATTTCCTCAAGACACATCTTAAAAAAAAAAAAAAAAAAACACACACAACACAATATTCCTCCAAATAAATGATACCATAGTGCACGAAAACAACCCAAGGTTCAATCCCACAGCGCCGATGTTGGAACGTTGGACAAATCATAAAAAAGTAAAGGTTATGATTTATTTTCTGTCTGATCTTTAGCAAGATTTTGCATTTCTTACCGTGCAAAATAAATAAAACAATAAAGATAAAAAAACAAACAAACATCGAATTGGCTTCCTATTCACTATACACGCTCCCTACATAAGGTCTATCGTAACGCGGTGCACTAGATGACCAATAGAATGCTTTCTATTTCTATTGAAGTCTTTTTGCACTCAACATCCACGCCGTTTATTCATAAAAGATCATGATTAAAGTATTGGCACCTCTACCGTCATATTGCTCAAGCTCCACCATTACCACTGGCTAACAAACAACGTGTCTCACGTTCGGTAGTTTGCCACGCGTTGCGTTTTAACATAGAATAAAGACAGAAGCCTGTTTGTATTTCATGTAAAAGAACATGGATTTGTTTTTACTAAATATTTAGGTAGCTACAACGTCCAGAGAACTTCTGCGATGGAAACCGGACGCAAGTACTCAAAAATCAGTATAGTATCAGTAAGTGTACTGTACTGTACTGTACCACGACATTTGGTGGAAAAGCACTAACACAGATTATTAACCGCTAAGCCTACAGACTTCTTCTGAAGGTGCAAAATGGCACCGTCTTGGCAAATCGTCAGCCGTGCCTGCTCAGCTTTAGATCTGCCAAGTGATGAAATGTCGAATATAAATATTAAGCGGGTGAAAATATGCGCAAAAGAAGCGCAGGAAGAAACAGACGGTATCCAAACATGAGGAGGAGTCTCCAGGCTGTTCTGCAGAGGTAAATATTAACTCTGACACCATGCTGTGAAACCTCTCCCTCACTCACTCGCTCACTCATAGACTGGCAGAGAGGACAAAAGTAAAGTCGAGTCGAGTCAAGGGAAAGAAAAAAAAACAACAACAACAAACCCTTCCCTCCTCTGCTCAGCATGACACGCCGGATGACATGCTCCCTCGACACCTCCCGACAATCCTCAAAGAGTAGCCGAGCGAGCCTCTCGTCTTGACAGCTCACCCTTTTACACCAACGCTCCACACAATCACACGTCCATGACAATTCTTCTAAAGCGACTTAACACACTGCAGAGTTTCCAACCGACACCTGACCCTGTTTTAACCTCAACCTGGACCAGAGGTAAGAAGTAAAGGTCTAAGTGTCATGCTGTTTAAGAGGGGGGGAAGAGGGGGGGGGGAGAGGCGGGGTTACGTTACCACCGCAAAGTTAATTATTTTCCATGACGAGGTGTATTATTCTTCATACCTCGCAGCAGTTTGCAGACAAGTACAATTCTGATTTATTAAAGAACAACATGTACAGTGCTGTGAAAATGTATTTGCCCCCATCCTGATTTCTTCGGTTTTTGTGTACATCTCTTACTAAATCGTTTCAGAAATTAAAACAACATCTAAGATAAAACCCAGGCAAACTGAGTAAACACTAAATACAGTTTTTAAAGGATAATGTTATTTATCGAAGCAAAAAAAAAGTTCTCCAATACCAACCGGGCCTGTGTGAAAATGTATTTGCTCCCCGTAGTTACTAATTCCCCAACTCTATGAAACTGCATTGATAATGTGGTTCAGCTGGACGAGACACAACCAGGTCTGATTACTGCAAACCCTGTCCAATCACATCAGCACTTACACAGAACTTTCTCAACAGCGTGAAGTTGGTTAAAAGATCTTACGCAGTAACACACTATGCTAAGTGGAAAGAGATTCCAGAGATGATGAGGAAGAAGGTGATTGAAATACATCAGTCTGGGAAGCGTTACAAAGATATTTCAAAGGCTCTGGGACTCCAAAGAACCACAGCGAGAGCCGTTATCTCCAAAGGGAAAAACTCGGCACGGTAGTGAACTTTCTCAGAAGTGTCCGAGCTTCCAAAATTCCTCCAAGAGCACAGCGACGACTCATCCAGGAAGTCACAAAAGAGCCAAGGACAACATCAAAGGAACTACAGGCCTCTCCTGCATCAATAAAAGGTCACTGTTCATGACTCCACTATCAGAGACACTGGGGGAAAATGTCCTCCATGGAAGAGTGGCGAGGCGAAACCCACTGCTGACCCAGAAGAACATTAAGACTCGTCTGAATTTCACCAAAACACACCTTGATGATCCTCAAACCTTTTGGGAGAATGTTCTGTGGACTGATGAGTCGAAAGTGGAACTGTTTGGAACTGTTTCACACACACACACACACACACACACACACACACACACATTACCATAATAATTACCAAACGAGATGTGAACATTTCAGCATCGTGCACCCTATAATGTCTCAGGTATATTATACAGCATGCCATCCTACGTACTATAATAATCAGACCTCAGAGAAATGTTTCAAAGGTTTGTAAAATCTTCCAGGAGTCCTTTACTGTTTTGCAGTTCAATGGTGAAGATGTTCTTAATGTCTGTATGACAGACTATGAGCGCCAGTGAGAAAAAAACAAAACACAGAAAGTGAAGTTCATTGCAGGTATTTAGAGCGTAGCTGTTAAATTTCAACGCAGTCACGATAATCGAGTCGACACACATTACCTCAGTTTAGAGCTGAAAGGATGTATATGAGGAATTTACAGCGGCGGGTATAAAAGCGCAGAGGACACCATGACCACTGATCTACTTTGCTTCCTCTCTTAAATCTTTCCAAAAAAAAAACCCACTGCGCTTTGAGATCTCAAATCGATCCCGAGCGTACAGATCTCAGACCACGAGCTTATAAAATGCCGAATCCGTCTCCGTCTGACTTTTCACTCCTGTCTCCATCCTCTCTCAACCTGTTGACTTTAACAGTCTGTCTAGTGCGCTGGTGTTTTTAACTCCCCGGGGTCACTTTAAAGGAGGAGAACTCGGAGATCACACACCGGACTTCAACACCCGACAGCAGCAGAGCTGGATTTAGAGGTGGTCTGTGGAAGACTTGGACTCGGTGTTCTTTCAGCACTTTTACATATCAGGCAGTTCAATAGGAGAGAAAGAGGGAGGGAGAGAGAGAAAAAAGTTTTCTCTTTCCCCTTTCCACTCAGCAAACGTGTTGAGATTTTCTGCGCAGCATGAAACCAATTCGGGCCAAAGAGAGCAACCGTGGTATTGCCGAGTCGCTTTTGTATTCCGAGTCATCAAATGGATGTCAAAGGTGCAAAACCAGCCAGGATCAAAACGTCGACAAGTTTATAATCCTTCATGGCAAGACTTGAAGTACTACGTGTTACTAAACAAGTAACATTTATCACTTATGTACAGGATTTCATATTTTTTTGTGATACTTACGCCCAAAAATGGAGCAACTTGGAGTTTTTTGGGGGGTTTTTTTTGGGCAGGGGCTGGGTGGGGGCGGTGTAAGACTTGAATTGCCAAAATCGCAATTGCACGAAATTGTTTTGTTGGTAAATGAGATTTTTTTAGCTGTACTCATGAATCGAAGAGGGCTTTGACTGAATGCGCATTGGGATGACATCACATGACACGTCTTTTCCCAAATCTGCGGAAAATCTGCCGTCATTTTTTTTTTTTAAATTGCAAGCTCCTCGGAATATTGCGGAGTTTGCTTCATTTTGTGTTTATTTCTGCGATCGCAAAATCCTGGCATGACTGATACATGGCCTGAGAACCATCTCTCTCTCTCTCTCTCTATAAACATATATACATAGATATACATATACATATATATATTACTGATATATAACATTATTGATAATCAATTATTAAATAAACGGACTATAGTTTTATTTTAAGCTTTGCGAAGTGAGATCATCAGACAACAAACAAAAATCTAAGCCGTCACTGTTCCACTCGTTCCTCTCGGAGCCGCTAGACGCTCAGGTGAAAGCAGGATTTGAGCATTATCATTAACACCCAGATTTATGGGTATTTGCGAGGATTATTACAGCTACAAGCCGAGCAAACGGCAAGCTGAGCGACTCCTTTTTGTCCTGAGGGAGTCGCCGCATGACGCGACTTCACTGCGGGCGGTAAAGCGGTTTCTACGCCACGGCCACATGTAGCGAATAGCGGTTCGGTTCCAAATGAGCTCAAATCAAAGGCACACAGGAATCTAATGTTAAAATACGAAATAGCAGACAACGGATCGTTTGGATAATAACGCGATTCATGTTAAGGCCTTTGAATAGGAATTTTCACACTTGGCCCGAATATTCGAGTAGCGCGCAGGATCGATTCTGTGCTCGTTTTGTGGGCGGAGCTCATCTCGAATCTTACACACCATTTCGCAATTCCATACATAACCTTCGTGCGCACGGGTTGGGAAAATGCTAGGCACTAGGCTCATCTGTTTGTCGTTGTTTTTATTATCTTCCTTTGGTACCAACACCAAACGGCAGGCAATGAGAATTGACTGTTCTGCAAAGAGAACTGGAGGTATAGTACAACGATAACCCTTTTTATAACGTACATAGCCAAGAATCCTGTCATGGACTTTTTTGTTACTGTTCCTGCAGGGTTTGAAATGTGAATCATTTCTTATATAGGCATTATTATTATTATTATTATTATTATTATTGTGTTTATTTCTTGTGCTCACTCTCCCACAAAAGTAAATGGACGTTAAACTGGATTCAGGGGTCTGCCGCGGTATTTGATCTCTTCTCGGACTCTCATTGGCTGTTGCTTATTGACGTTTTCACCGCTTGTCGTAGAGACGCTCACAATTAACTGTGAAAAACACGCTTCGAACATGCTTGAAAATACTACCACAGGACTTTGTAGCCATGCTGATCCCCAGAATTAGTCCGCGACACGGAAATCACGTCGTCTGAATTCAGCGCTACATCCGGTTTACATGCTTCATAAGTGGACACAGGGCGTTGCATAATTGCAAACCTAATATCCATTCGAATGCTATGCCTTTGGAATTGGGCAGGACCGCAGAGAGCACTCAGCTCTCGGAGGGAAAGGGTGGAAACCGCAAGGGCCGACTCGCATTACATAAATATCAATTAAAGAGAGGAACAGAGGCTAATCTGCCCCCTGAGAGGAGCAAGGGTGCGAGGGGAACAACCGGGGTGGGAAAAGGGAGGGAACGGGGGAGGAGAGGGGAAGGCCGCTGGGAGGACGAGGGGCGGAGACGACGTGTCATTTAAAACAATCAGCTGCCTCTTTTTATTTGTAAGGTCCTCCCCTAGTAGTGACTGATTTGACTACGGCTCTATGAGCCTAACCGCAATTATTACGGCTCTCAAAGCAGTCACCTGACTGAAGGAAATAAATGAAACATTTAATTGGAAAACCAGTTTAGTGCATGTGGAAGAATTAAAATTCAATTTGGATGTGGATTTAGGGGTGATGAAGTCGAGAATCATTAGTGTCAAATGTCTTATTGACTGACTGACACACTTATCATAAAGCCATAAACCCCCAAATGTGTGGAGTGACTGGGGTGAAGTAGGAGGGGAAATGGTATAGAGGTGATTTTTTTGGGGGGGAAATGGGAAGGATTTATCCTCACTGCTGCTCTCCTCTTTCATGTCTAATGGGACGACTGGTTAATAAAGCAGCCGGTTAAGAGGATTGTGATCAGCATTGGGCCGCGCCTGATAGCGGCCCCGGGAAGGTTGGTGACAATCGGTGCAATAGGCTTGGCTTGAACATTCATGGCTTGAGGGATTTGCCCCCAATGGTGTCAGCCCACCCTAAGTCACTCTAATGAAGGCCAATTGGATAGGGACAGGCCTGATATCGAGGTGGTACCAAGTGCCAATAGTGCAAGCGCCTCGTCTATAGGGTGCAAGTAAATCCAGGGCGGCGATAATCCACAGCTCTGGGTGGGTGAGATTGCAGAATCCCGGCGCTGGTTGGGATTATTGAGGAGGTGCAATACGTGGTTTATGGGACAAACTTTATAAAAAAAAAAATTTTTAAAAAAAGACGGATTGAGGGTCCTTATATGTGAAATTGGTCAGAGATTTGCAGACATTAATGTCTCCAGCATGCTTCAGGAACCTCAGAGGTCCATTTGTGGTTCACATATTATAAGTCATGAGATGATGCTAATCAAGTACAGCACCGTCCACCATTTAAAATTTTTTCGGGGTACGCATTTGTCATCGATTTATCAGGGATGTCCAGGATGGTGTTTAGGCAGAACTAAAATGCGACGAAGACATGACCTCATGAAATCCATCCAAGATTTCCAGAAGGTTTAGTGGAGATACATTGGTTTATCTTCTTCTTTTAAGAGACTTTCCTGATTGGTTCCTTCGAGCTCTAGAGGAGAACCTATTATCCGAGAACCTATTATCCGAGATCTCACGATCACGTGGTGCATTTTCGCATCTTTATTCCCCCTGCTTGTGCTCCCATTCCATTGGTATTACTCTGCAAGCATATTTTAACTGTTTAACCACCTTATTGTTTCTGTAACACACTGACCAAACACAATGACTATACTGAGTTTCTTCCTGCTGTCCAACACGCTCGAGGTTATCAGGGACGCCGGAACGCAATTCCGGATCGTTCCGGCTCTCTTGACCAGAACACGCCCATGCCATCCCTTGTGTCGGTTGGTCATTTTGCAAGTGAAGAACAGACACAAAGCGAGAGGCAAGACCCTGAAGAACACTATGGAAATATGTATATTTGTGGGGGGAAGAAAAAGAGCTAAAGCGCATGTCTTCCTGTGAAGTTGAAAGATTTTACAGTTCTTTTGGTGCTGATAAAGACCTCTGTGGTTTGTCAGCTGGTTTGAAGGCTGAACCGCTGCTTTCCCCACGACTTCATCTCTCGGGCCTCAAGCTATTTTACCTGTCTACATTTTTTTTCTGCTACTGTAAGCTCAAATTCCCCCTCCATCGATCGCGTCGTCTGTATCCCCCCTGTCCGACTCGCTAATTCTCCCTTTTGCCTCTTTCATCCGGATCGAGTCGGTACGATGAGGCGGCAAAAAAATAAAGGTGGAAAGAAGAAGAAGAAGAAAAAAAAATAAATAAAAAATCAATAACAGCGCCAAGTGAGAGAGGTCAGAGTTCAACGGGGTCCTTGACTAATGGGAGGGGTGGCAGGACTCTGGAGCTCAGGGGCCGAGAGAAAGGGGGGTGGCGGGAGATGATGGAGATCACGTTCGCAGGCATCGATCCGGTCAGTGTGCGCTAGTGAAGGGTTATCAGAGAGGGGCTCGAGGCAGGGTTATCAGATCAGCAGGAACAGGAACAGGCTTTATCTGGCTCGGGGCCAACGAGTGTCAAGTCATCAGAGAGAGAAAGGAAAGGATGGTGTCATGAAAAATGCTATGATGCTGGAACTTTTCCCAGGAGAATGAAGGTTAACGAGGGCTAAAGGGTGGAAAAAAGAGCAAAACATAGATCTTTCATTGCAAATGAAGACTGGCGGTGAGAAAATGCTAACAAGGAGCTAACATGAGCCAAGAGGAGTTAACCACACTGCTGATCAACCCGAGCAACACGACGAGGAAGCAGCCGAGCCGAACCGGACCCTGCTTAGAGAATTAGACACTTATTGCGAAATGTGACAGTTTAGAACTTTACTCTTTACTTAAAGACACCAAAAACAAATACAGGGAACAAGAAAATATGCCAATATTTGTTATGTATACAGTGGGAGAATTTCTGTGGATAAGTTCTGGATTCTGATTGGTCAGAAGGTGTTGATTCATTCTCTATAACAGCAGCTCTGACAGTAGCGCATTTGGAAATCACAGGTTTATATTAACGCACTCGTTCGAGTACGTCCTAGGACGTTATTTCTATCCACAGCAACACAAGCGCAAACGTTGCATGCAGGAAATTCATACGCTGGTGCAAGAACTTCCCGAAAGAAATGATCCGAAATATCCGAAACCTTCATCCCAAAGACAATCAACGTGATCAATATTTATTTATCTATTCACATATATTTTTCCATTTTATTATGCTTATGTCCACGGCATCATCTTTGTGCTATTAATATGATTTTTTTTTTTTTAATTGTTCATGGATATATTTTTCTTCTTTTTTTTTTGCTTGTTTTTAATTTATTTTTGTTTTACTTTTATTTAAACTATAAAAGGAACATCAATAATACAGCAACAACAACACCAACTACTACTACCAATAATAATAATAATAATAATAATAGTTGTAATAATAATCCATTAATCTGTTCTTTGCCGTGTGAGAACATTTGTTGACACTCTGACACTCTCAGGACCGAACTCTCTCTGAACGTACAATTTCAGATCTGTAATCGTTCACTGTAATCTCTAAAGTGCTGTTTAATCACTCGGCTTTTCTTGGTATCAGCTCATTTTCCTCTCAATGGACTGGAGACGAGAGAGAAAGGGGTGTGTGTGTGTGTGTGTGTGTGTGTGTGTGTGTGTGTGTGTGTGTGTGTGTGTGTGTGTGTGTGTGTGTGTGCCAGGGAGGAGGGAGAGCATGAAAAGCAAATTAACTGCCATTTGAATGACTGACATCTTCATGATACGGGTAATTATCACTGCTGATGTTCTCAAATGAGTTGAGAAGGCCTGTTCACCGGCTGCCTCCTGAGGGATGTGGGGTTACACAAAGATGATGTAATACACACTGGCTGCTCGCCTATGAGCGCGCGTGCACACACACACACACACACACACACACACACACACACACACACACGTGGGCAATATAACTCAAAGGCATATCCATGATACACCATGTGTGTGCAATTTCCTCAATAGTCTTACGTTTGATACTTTATTTAATGACGTAAAAAAATATTTTTTCATTTAAAAATTACATTTCTATTCATAAAAGTAATAATTTAACACGGGGCAGGGGGGAGATACAATTTTACAGACTAAGTACAACATAGAATCAGCTGGATCCAGACAGTTTGTAATTATTTTTAAATAAAAATAATAACTATATCACGAGATCCACAATATCTCACAAGAGTGAATTGTGGTGTAATTTAAAATCATTATATCGATATTATATTGGCACAGCACCCAGCCCTACACACAGACACACTTTTCCTTTGTAGTGTCTAAGTTGTGTTTGCAGGAGGACAATATTGTTCGCATTTCCAAGTGAGAAGCTGCTGTTCTGTTTCTACACACAAATACTCAAATATTAAACAAGTGTTCAGGAGTGTGTGTGTGTGTGTGTGTGTGAGAGAGAGAGACGAGATGAGACAGAATGACAGAGAGAAGGTGAAAGACGAGTTCTGTGGGCGGACGGCCAGAAATCCATTTGCAATTTAGATGGAAATTTAATGACCCCCACGGTGGCAGTGAATTATGAAGCTGATCAATTGATCATGTCAAGGACAAATAGGTAAACAAACATGTGCATTAATTCTGACCGTTCTCCTATTCCTCTGCCTCCTAACTGCCGAGACGGTGATCACACATCACCCGACCATGAGGGGAGAGAGAGAGAGAGAGAGAGAGAGAGAGAAACAAAGAGCTGATGAGATACAAGAAAAAAATAATAAATTCACAGTTGCATCGTCACATCAGTAAAAATAAAAAAAGTATTAAACTATCGATAAAATGACGTGTAGAAATAAAAATATGAACATTCAACATAAAATCACAGATAAAAAGTAAAAAAGTTTAAAAAGCTGAGAGCAAAAAGAGATTCAATTTAATCTACAAAAAAAAAAAGATCTACAAAAAAAGAATTTAAACAATATATTTAAAAACAGCAAGTCAATTAATTAAAACAAACAAACTATAAATTAAATACTTAAAAAAAAGTTAAAATAAATTATAAAATAAATAAGTAAATAAAATAAAATAAAAAAAAAACTTAAGCTCTGTACAACAAATAGATAAATGAAAACTTAAGTTTAGAAATGACAAAATCCAAAATAACATTTGATATAAAATAAATAAAAGAGTGCAAAAGTAAAATTAAAGCAACATACAACAAATATATAGGGAATTTAATTTTTTTTTTTTTTAATCTGTTACAATAAGCCCAAAAAGGAGTTAACTGAAATAAAAAAAAAGAAAAGAAAAGAAAACAGACTGCAACATAAATGTATATAAATTTGAATAAATAAATAAATAAATTTAGATAGATAGATAGATAGATAGATAGATAGATAGATTTCGTTCTCTCTTTGTCTCCCACTGAGATGGTCCAACCCTCCTCTTTACACGGACAGTTGAGCTCAGCAAGAATCCTTTCACCAACATGGGCTGAGGAGATGAAGAGAGACAAACGAGAAAGAGACAGAGAGAGAGAAAGACAGGTGGATACACACACACACACACACACACACACACACACACACACACACACACACACACACACACACACACACACACAGAGAGAGAGAGAGAGAGAGAGCAAGAGACAACCTCCTTCAATCTGGGTGTCTGATCCAGATCTCACAAAACCTCTGGTTCCTTTTACTTCATTTCATCTCATCTGATAAAGTGCATCATCGTGTTCTTTCATAAATGTTCCAGTTTCGTCCGTTTTTAATCATATATTTAAATACAGAGGTTGTTTCAGGTGGTTTAAATTCTTAGCTGTTACAGTTTTGGGTGTACATTTGAGCAGGTTTCTGAGGCGTTTTATTGTCGACAGTGCTAATTCTGATAACTAGCTATTGTTACCATAGGAGGTTATGATTAGCTAGCTAATTTAGCTTAACTAGAGACTCCTGTTAAAAATCAGAACAATCTTCCAACTTTGCATGAGGGCAGAATCCAAGGATATATTTGCATGCTCCCGCTAAGTTACTCTGTAAGAATAAGCACATAAAAAATAAAGCTTAAATGCTAGCAGTTTAGTGATAATTATAGTAACAAGTGAAATTCACTTAAACAGGTAAACTACTTCTGGAACTTGTTGGTAGCTAGCTAAAGTTACCACAGAAAATTGTTGTTAGCTAGTTAGCTAAAGTTACCACAGAAGATTGTTGTTATCTAGCTAGCTAAAGTTACCACAGAGATTGTTGTTAGCTACCTAGCTAAAATTACCACATAAGATTGTTGCTTGTTAGCTAGCTAAAATCAACCACAGAAGATTGTTGCTCGGTAGCTAGCTAAAGCTACCACAGAAGATTGTTGTTAGCTAGCTAGCTAAAGTTACCACAAAAGATTGTTGTTAGCTAGCTAGCTAAAACTACCACAGAAATTGTTGTTAGCTAGCTAGCTAAAGCTACCACAGAAGATTTTTGCTAGCTAGCTAGCTAAAGTTAACACAGAAGTTTGTTGTTAGCTAGCTAGCTAAAGTTAGCAAAGAAGTCTGTTGTTAGCTAGCTAGCTAAAGTTAGCACAGAAGGCTGTTGCTAGCTAGCTAAAGTTGCCACAGAAGGTTGTTGGTAACGCCCTAGCTTACCAAAAGGAGGTTACTGTTATTGTTAGCTAGCTAAAAAAAAAAAACACAAGAGGCTTCTGTTAGCTAGCTAAAGTTACCACATATGATTACTGAAATAAAATGACCACAGAAGACTATTGCAACCAAGCTACAGATACCACAGTGGGTTATTGTTAGCTAACTAAAGTTACCACATATGATTATTGTTAACTAAAGTTACCACAGAAGGCTATTACCACCACAGTTACTATAGGAGGTACTAATAGCTAACTAAAATGATCAGAGGATGTTACTGTTTTGCAATAAATCATACTCCCACGCACAGTTTAACTAAAACAAAATAAAACTTACAGTTAGAAGTCACGTTGTTGTTGTTGTTGTTGTTGTTGTTGTTGTTGTATCACAGTGCATTTTGGGTCTATCCAGTTTTAATTACTAGCCAATTCATTTTCATTAACTAGTTACACTAACTGCAGTCCTACTTCCTGTTTTTATTACTCATGTGACACAGCTCAACCAATGAGACTGCATCAGGTAGAAAATGGTAGGTAATCAATTCAAAGTAATTTTTGACATCAACAAGTGCATCAAAATAATAACTAAAAAAATGCATTAACATGCTAGTGACTCTGAAACATTACAAATGGTGTCGAACAATCATTAACGTATGTTGGAGCTTTTTTTTAACATTTTAACAATTACGCACATTTTCATTTGAACTGCTTTTTGTTGTTTGTCTTCGCGCTGTACTTTCGATATATAAAATCTGCTGCATAAATAAATGTATTATTCATTGTCCTGTGAGTGAAGAGCGCAGAAGGAGGGCAGATTTCAGTCTTAAAGTCCAGTGACTGATCACCGCAGCTTAGTAACTATTGGTTTCAGCGACACATCAGCAGCATCTGTTACAGCTGCGGTACAATCTATAACCCATCCATCAAACGCAAACAGACTCGTCTACTGTAAACAGGAAGCTCGTTTACATCTCAAAACCGACTGATACGTCACAGGAACGATCTTGCTGAGAGCCTGAGAGGCTCTCACAGCTGTCACAGATGAACAGCTAGTGCAGATCACAACGGAGGAACAATTAAGCTCTGAAATAAACACCTTAATTCACCCCTTATATCCATTGATCATCCCTCCTCAAGCCATTTAGCCTCTCCGATATCGCGTCTCCGTGTGCCTGAACGTTGCCCCATTTAACCGACGATGCTAATTACTGCTAATGGGAAAGAGATAAAGGGCCTCGGATGCATGATTCCCTCTGACAGACTCTCAAAACATCTTGATTACTGCAAAATAGCTCTGGCCGGGAGTCAATATGTCTCAGAGGAAAGAATGGTTACAGTTTTAATAGAAGGCTAAAATATAATTAGACACTGAAATTAGCTAGGAAGCTAGCATTTATAGACTTCAGATACTATCAACGATGCAGGGCTTTTGTTTGCGAAGTGATGCTTTACTAGCGCAAACAAAGGAACAGCATACTTTCACAAAGTAACGTTGTTTTTGTGTTAAATCTACTGTATATAAATAGCATGAACAGGATTTATGAAAAATACTTGGACAGTCCGGGTTAGATTTTCCAAATTGCATTAAAATTACAAATGATACATGGATTCGTGAATGTCTTTACCAATTAAAGTGACATTCTGACCTTTTTTTTTTTGGCAGAATGTACAGTCGTGTCTCATTATCAAATTTGCATCCATCAGCTAAAATGAAATCAATGACTAACTTGGATCTACTAGCCAATCATTGCTCAGTAGTGGGAATTTGTCTATCTTATTTAAAAAAAACAAAAACAAAACAACAATTTAGATGCTTTACATTCTTCACTTACCTGCGCTCGCTAGCTAACATGAACTAACTCTTTTAGGTCATATCCATAAATGCTCATAATCGTCACTGCTAATGCTAGCTGAACACGTTGAGCGAACTACAATTTCTGAGCTATTCACTAGATCTTGACCATTTCTGACATTATATTTAAATCATAATCTTACATGCTAATGCTAGCTATCTAAAATTAACTAACGATCATTTTTTTAGGGGATTTTAAATCCTTTTCTTCAATGGTTATAATCCTTACTGCTACCATTATCCAGAGGAATTTCTGAGAGAATTCTCATAAATGTTAATAATCTACACCAATAATTCTAGCTATCTGGCTAAAGTATGCTATATTGAAAGGATATCTGAAAGAAAAACACACGCTTGCTGGTAAACATGACATGACTGAATGTTTACAATCTTACCTGCTGACTCTTATGTCTTTATATTTTAACTTATCTTAATATATTAACTGCTAATGCTAGCTAGCTAACATGAGCTAACCCAAAAGGATTTCTGTGAGGATTTTTAGCTGCTCATAATTTCATTACTAATGCTTGTTTTCTGCCTAATACATGCTAATAAACCTTCTCTATAATACTAGCTATATCTTGACCCGCTTTCTGAGAAGCTGTTTAAGTCATATTTATAAATGCTCACTGCTAATGCTAGCTAGCTGGCTAACCGATGCTTGAATTTTAATTGCCCTCTGTGAATGTTTATAATCTCTGTAATGGTAGCTAGCTAATTTCTCAAAGGGTTTCGAAGACATACAGATAAATATTTTGAATGTTAGCTGTGAATGAGAGGGTTCTAAAAAGTTTTCAATTTACATTGCTAATGCTAACTTAGCAGGATTTATGATCAAATTTAAGGCCTTAAACACGCCTATGAATTTGCAATCCACAGGATATAATGATCAGAAATGACTTGTGTTTGAGAAGAGAGCTCTGACTGGGGTTTTAAAATGGAAATAACTCATAGGAAACAATTTTTTCCCCTCAGAGTATATCCTCTTGACACTCATGACCCCGGTGTTATAATGCTATTAGACAGTGACAGGTTGCTCTAAGTGACTGTTTTCTTGGGGGGGGTTTTGAGATGCCAAGAGCTTTCTGAAAACAGGCTATTGTAAAACAAGGAGTTTAAACCAGATTAAAGCTCAACAACCACACAATCCGTCATGTTTATGCCTATAATTCTTCCCGAAGAAGAGGATTTATAGTTATCGTAGGAGGCTGAGCATCAGGCAGTTACACCGCAACGACATTTTACAGTGAGGCCAGGTAATCCTGTGGAGGTGCTTCGGAAAATCATGGGGGATGAGAACAGTGTGCGGATTCGAATCGAGGCTTTTCTAAGTGCCGCTAATGCTGGGAGCCACCTCAACATTTCTGAAGGATTGAGAGGGATTGGCTTAGGTGACTCTCTAATGAGGCTGTTGTTCTTTTGTTTGTGCTGTTAAGGGGAATTAGCCGTATTAAGGTGCGGGAGTCAACCTTCAAGGCCGAGACAGAGCTCCATTGTGTGCACTTACCTGAGCCATGGTTTAAAACGCATCATCATTAGGAACGGTATAAAAATTCACACACTGATAATTATCTAACCCAAAGTCATGCATTTTTGTTGGGGTTTTTTTATATATAACATTATATATATATAACATGGAATCTTCTTAACTCGTGTCATGTGGTGGGTCGATTAAACCTTCAAGCCTTCATACCACAGTTCTGTTAAACTCTCAATTGTGATTGGTGTTGATTAATTTTCTACAACAGCAGCTCTGACAGTAGCGAATGTTTATATTAACGCGCTCCTTCTAATACGTTATTGTTTCCATAGTAACAGCTCGTTCACAGGGACTCATACGGCGGGCGCTCCACATAAACAGATTACAAAAACCATTGATATGGTGAAGTTTTCGGTAAGGCCACGTTTATTTAACATTTATGAAAGGAGTCTCCGGTGTCAGTACTTTGTAACAGTCAAGAGAAGAAGTCTTCAGGACAGAGGAGCTTACTCTGTGGCTGGTGAGAGGACGACTGTGACTATTAACAGATAAAATGGTGTCATTTTTTAATAAATAAACGTTGACAAATCGCTGTGGTATAAGAGAAATAAAACACTTCGGGTGATGCTGTTATTGGAAAATAATCATCTGTTCATCACGTCACACTGTCGTTGATTATTTTCATATAACAGAATGATTTATTTACGGTGTGTTTTATTCTCAACTTATCACCACAGACGCACTTTTAAGACCTCTTCACTGAAAGAGTCCGAGGGTAAGATGAACGTGATGAACAGAATGATATTTTTACAACGCCTTTAACGCTAATTGTCGTCAAAGAAATCTGTGGAGCCGAGACTCGAAACAGGAACTCTTTCTCCTCTAGTGGACAGATCCGACACTACGACTCCGTCTCAGTCCTTTTCAAAATGTATTATAGGTCAGTCCTTCCAGCGTTTTGCAATTTTGCGATCACAGAAGTGAACGCAAAATCAAGCAAACGCCGCGATAATCGGTCGCGCTTGCGATGTTTTAATCTTCGCAGGTTCGGGCCGAGACGCGTCGTGTGACGTCATGACGACGCGTGTTCAGCCGAAGCCCTCTTCGAATCACGTGTGCCGATCACGAGTACAGCTAAAAGGTCTCGTTTACCAACAAACATCACTGTTAAAGCCGATTCGAGTCGTTTTGCACAAGAAAAGCACAAAAAAAACTCCGCAAGTTGCATCGCAATTTTTGAAGCAGAAAAAAAAAACGCGGTGGCAAAATCACGCATTTTTGCCCGCAACGATCACAAAAAAACCTCCTGTACGAACCGATAGGTATTACATGTATTACAGTTATTCTCTTATGTACTGATCCACTGTTACTAATCATATGAACGTGCCAAATGACGGCCATTAAAACAAATCCGAGCACACAGACTTTTAGCGTGTTCAAGCACTCACGTGTGTTAGAAAATAAAATAAAAAGCTCTCAGATCTGAAAAACCAGACCTTCCTTTCTGTCCTAATCCTTCAGCTGTAAATGTGTGAATAGTTGAACGTCGCTCAGGGCAGAAATCAGAAATCAATCTCCAATAAGGCAGCAGCGCCGCAGAGCTTCCTGTTTAATACAGAAAGCCACTCGATAGGCAGCCGGCCACTTAAAGGAGTAAAGAGTCTCTTTACCCGGTTAATTACCCAATTACAGCTAATAGACCCCCCCCCCTCCAACACACACACACACACACACACACACACACACAAACACACACACACACACACACACACACACCCCATTCAGATAATATTAACTCTGTCCTGTTTCTCTTTAACAATTACACGACCGATTTTTTTTTTTTTTACGTTTAATTTCCATTATTTTCCTTGAAAGGCTTCAAATAATGAACGATTTAAGGTTAATTAAGTAAAATTCTGATCACTTATCGTTCATTCGAGCGACGTCTCACAACAACGTTTAGAAGGAAGTTTGACAGTCATTAATTGTGATTTATTTATCATTCATTTAGATTAGATGAAATATTACCGTATTATTAATAAAGATGTATTGAAGCTCGTCACTTTGACATTTTAGTCCCCGTGAGTCGTTTAAGTTCCTGCTTTTAGAAAAAAATCTAATGGACGGTTTAACCTAAATAAAATAAAAAATAGATTACTTTAGCGGAAAATTGATTTGTCACAGAAAGTCGGGTTAGGATAATATGCAGAAAATGCAAATGATTATAGATCTGAATGCACAGAGCTGTACAGATGTACAGATAGAATGAAAAACGTACAAGGAGGAAGATTTTGCGATTATTTTAAGAAGTACAACTGTGAAATGGATCCGGAACCAGTTCTGAAGGTCTAATGACATACCTTAAAGGTGCGTTACGGTAACGTTTAAGAGTTTCATATAAAGTTGTACACACAGGTACATGTTAGATTACAGAATATACAAGATCTTCCACTTATGGTGCTTATCAGATGTGTTCGATATGCCTGGCTGAACATCTCTAGCAAAAAGAAAAAAAAAAAGAAAAAAGTTTCAATAAAATCCTTGTCATGCTTGATTCTTCACTTCACAATTTTGCGTTTTTGTCAATATCTGAGAGGTAAAAGCTTGTCAGAAGCAGTTAGTGAAATCTGCTTCTTACCTCACAACCCGAGTGTGTGAGATTTGGTTTCTTAGCCTCTCTTGGCCCTTTTTTTTTTTTTCTTCCTCCTTTTCTTTTTTATTTTCGAAGCGAAGGTGGATTAAGGCAGAGGGACTTTTGTTTAGATAAAGCGAGGGATTAGGTGGAGATTTGCCCCCATAAAGTTGTGGGCTTGATGGGCCTTTTATCCCGCCATGTCGCTTAAGCTGTGTTGCTTCTGGATTAGGACGATACAATAGGGTCCCTTGTGCAAGGGGGATCCGGGCCAAAGTGAGCGAAGGAGACGGAGGGAGAAAAAGGGGGTAATAAAGGAGAGAGAAAGAGAAAGGGAGAGAGATAGAGAAAAGACAGTAAAGGATTGATTTGGAGGAACTGGCAGGTCAAAAAAAAAAACTTCCAGCATGGGGATTTGTTCTGAAGATCCTGGGATCTTGTTGTGAATAATGAGATTTCTCCCAGGAATCAAGAGCAGGGGGGGAAAAAAAAAAAGTCGCACTGCCCCTTTAATACAGGTATCTAATTTAGAGAAAAGGAAGGAAAAAATGGGTTTAAGATGAAGGTGCTACTAATAACGTGTCTAAGAGATGGCTCCTGGCAAATTGCTTTGTTATTCTTGTCAAAAAAAGGTCTCCTGGAAGCAGTCGATTTTAAACCATACATCAAAATGATTAATTGCGCTGGGAAGAACAGATGCTGAAATACCCTTGAATGGAGCCTGAGAGGCTAAAGCTCTGCGCACTACAAACCTAATGTATTCATGGAGTTTGCAGAAACATCATTAGGGCTATTAATTAGCTATTAACAGCCAAACCTCACGGTGCATGGCACCAAAAGCCTTTGTTTAATTATTTCCTTCCCAAAGCTATAAAAAAAAGGTGCTATCTCAATTCTTTTAGATGTAAATAAAATAAGGGATTATTGTATGATGATATAGTCTTCTCATTTGCGCTGATCTCTGTTTATAGATGGGGAGACATTTTGTTTTTGATATATTATAATATATATATATATATATATATATATATATATATATATATATATATATATATATATATATATATATATATATAATGGACATCTCAGCTTCAATTACATCTCAGCCTAAGATCTTTAAGTTCTATTTGTTCTGTCTTTGCTTAAAAGTAAAAACTTTCAGGAAGCTGAAGTTAAACTTGACAGAACTGCAGTAAGCTTTGGATACCATTTTCCTAATTACTTGTTAATAAAACTACCATAACTGTTTTCAATAAACAAATAAATAATTTTTTTTTTTTTTTTTTTAAACACACGACTCAATTAATTATCATTTGTGTCAGCTTTACATTTCCTCTTTGGTAAATCAGAACGTTTTAAACTTCTGTTAACTTCTGCAACTCTAATAAACTTCATGATGCTGGACATCTGCGTCTGCGTCCTAAATGACTCCCTAAAATTCTTTTAGTCTTCCTTAAATAAGTGCACTACGTAGTCGATGAAATATTGTCTTTCAGTGACAAAAGGATGGTTCGGTCGGTGCCATAGCTATGCAGCACCAACAACCGGCAATGTAAACAATCATACACAATCAACATTCATTATAATATCGACACTAGTATATTAAATAAACACGTTCTGAACAATTTTACATAACTCGGTTTCTTTCTAATGTTTTAGAGCGCTTGTAAAATGTTATACAACCTAGTATATTATAACCTAGTATAGTATACTATTGTACTAGTACTCACTGGTACAATCCCGGTTTCCATGGGAACTTTTCAAGAGCCAATCGGAGCATGACGCGCATGTAAGCGTAATAATGATAGTAGCTGGACGTAGCTGGTAAACAGTAGCTTGATATTAAATTAAGCAAAAACAAACAAACAAACAAACAAATAAAACAACATCAACAGCAACAGTAATGTAACTGCTACTGACATTTATAAACGTGATAGTGACGTCAAAAATGTTAGCTTAGCTTAGCACGTTAGCATTAGTAGCTATTACTAGGCTTACTGGTGGGTGGAGCATAAAACACCCACCCAGTTAAAACAACATGTTCATCTCGGGCAAAAAGATTCATGATAAATTTGCAAATATGAGAATTTAGAATAAGAAAGAGCGTTGTGATTTTTTTTGTTTGTTTGTTTGTTTTAGGAGTCTAGTCTTCTGTTGTTGTTGTTGTTTCTTTACCCACCTGTATTTATATTTATAATGTCATCTCTTCTTCATCATTCTGGGTAAGTGTAAGCTCCGCCTGTGCCCCTACTCCATAACTAGGTGCACTACATAGGGTACACTCCATGTAGTGCACTAGGCATTCAGCAGTGTCCAATAGGGAGCTGCTTGGGATTGAGTAAAGCAGCTTTAAGGAAAGAGCAACGCTTTTTTCTGCCTTTAATTGCTTTAGAAAGGCTCCTCACTAAGCGACTGGGCGGCTTTACAGCTCGCGGTTAAGGGCTTTATTTCCATCGGCTCACAAGTTAATCCGCTTTCTTTCTCAGAAGAAGAGATAAGGAAGGATGGGAAAATGGGAGAGGACACACGGGTTTGGGTGAAATAATAATAATAATAATAATAATAATAATAATAATAATAGACAAACAGGTCGTGCTTGGACCAATAATAATTCAGTTTAATTGCCTATTGTTGTTGTTGTTGTTATTATTATTATTATTATTATTATTATTATTATTATTATTGTTATTATTATTGTTCTTATTAGTAGTAGTATGTTCCGTCCATTGAATAGGCTATAAAATAGCCTAAATCAATAAAAAAAAAAAAGTGTGTGTTGTTTGAAGGTCCAAAATAAAGAAGTCTCTTCTAGAATTCTAGTTATAAAGTTGAATTCTCAGAGCTCGTGAAACTTCAGCAGTACACATTTGCCTTTGAGGGGGAAAATGCGACATGAGTTTATTTTCAAAAATAGAAAACATTTTCTTTGAAAAAGATGTTGTTGTTTTTTCTTTTCTTTTAGACTCATCCTGTATGATGAACTTTAAAACAGTTTGAGTCAGTTCATATGGTACCTGCTGTTATTATAGGTCTACACCTGCTTTTATGCGCGCGCACACACACACCTATATATATATATATATATATATATATATATATATATATATATATATATATATATATATATATATATATATATATATATATTCAAATAAATACAGACGCATCAATTAAAAGCATTTAAGCAACGTTTACAGTTAAGTTTTGGGTTTCTCCACCTCGTTCCCCTGGATTTAAATAAATAATAAATCGCTCCAGATGAGACCCAAACACTCAGTGGAGAAATCTCAGGATTTTCATTCTTCTTTTCTCCGACACATTATGCGGCTTTACGTTTTTTGCTGCCCTTAATTCCAACCTAAACGCTTTTGCTCCGGGAGAAGAAATCTTAAAAAAAAAAAAAAAAACCTTTCAAGAAGAGAAGGGCATTATTGTTTTAATCCTCTTACCGGCAGTCAGTTTGAGACAGAGGACTGAAACAGCTCACACATTTTGCAGGCCTGCAGAGACCTGGAGCGGTTATTAGTGCTGTGGAAAGGCGCTCAGAGTCCTGCGATGGCATGACAAAGCTGTAAGACAAACACAAGCAAGGCAGGAGGTGAAGGTTCTGCTTAAGAAAAATGATTCATTCTAAATAAATAAATAAATAAATAAATAAATAAATAAATAAATTAGGGAGGAAGGTCCGAGGTGGATCCTTTGCATTCCAAAAAAAAAACAAAAACGCAAGAAATAAAATAAAAGAATTCAGGGAGAAGGGTCTGAAGTTAGTTTGCTTAAAAAGAAATCATAAAAACGATAAATAAATAAAACTATATATATTTGGGGGCATTGTCCAAGGTGTACTGAAGAAGAAGAAGAAGAAGAAGAAGAAGAAAAAGAAGAAGAAGAAGAGGAGGAGAAGATTCGAATATTTAAACTTTCAAGCACTTTTATTCCATGACAATAAATCACTTTATATATATATATATATATATATATATATATATATATATATATATATATATATATATATATATAATATGTATAAAATGCATAATCCTGAATCTCACCTGCTGGAAAAGTCAGGTGTTTTTAAAAGAAATTTTTTAAATAATAATAATAAAAAAATAAAAATTAAGTGACCACTTCTAAACTGCAGGGAACTGTGCACGGCTCCTTATCCTTATTCTGCAGAAGAAACGCGTTTAAGTTCAAGTTGAAGTTTGTACTTTTATTGTAGAAATGAAAATCACGCCTCCACGTCAGGATCATCTGAATAATTCCACGCATTAAACACTAAACCTCAAGTTTCTTCTCGAATCCAAGCGACGCGAGGAATAGCCTATTAAACCTTAATGACTTACATCACTGTTAGTTTTTAAATGAAGTAACTGATTTTATTCATTCCTTCTTTTTTGGCTCTCTGTAAGCGCGTGACTGAGAAATGTAAAAAAAAAAAAAAAAAAAAAAAAAAACGGGGTCCTGGCCCATCACACGAGTCCTCGAGCCCAGGGCAAAGCGCAGAAACCTCATCGGTTTGATTGACACCTGAAAGCACCAATAGAAATCCGAGCTGCTCTCAGCCGGCGCTCTTTAAAATCCCTCCCCGAACCTGGAGCTCATAGATGGCACCGCTGCGCGTCCGCAGGAGCACGAGATTGGAAACACGCGCGCGCACACACACACACACACACACACACACACACACTCACACACACACTGAGACACTTTGGATGGACTGAGAAAACTTGCAGAGACTGAAGGAAGTCCGGAAGTGGACACGAGGACAGGCAAAAGAAAATATTACCACCTGAGGGTTAACTTCTTGAGGTTCCAGGATACTTTGCGCGTTTTGTTTGTTTCTCGGCTAAGAAACACACAGAGGTAAGCAGCAGCAATGCAACTCTCCAACACCTGCATTAAATATTGATTTCACTCTTAGATCCAACAGATAGCCCATACATTACATTTATAATGTGTGTTTTATTTGTTTACATTGTCTCACGCGTCAATACGCATGAGTCCATAATAACCTCCTGTGTGGACACTTCACACTTTACTCTCTCTCTCTCTCTCTCTCTCTCTCTCTCTCTCTCTCTCTCTCTCTCCCCCCAATACACAATCGTGATGACATCACAACCACAACCAGCTCGTGATTAATGCAATCTTGGTTATCTGAAAATGTTTGTTTAGCAACTTATGTAGGTTGCTGGAGACTGGAGATAGTGTTTGTTGTTCAGAACAAAGAATTTAGAAATGTTTTTGACTTTTTCTTCCTCCCCCACACCTCGTCTAAGATTTCTCGCTGTAAATTAAACCCATGAATAAAATACATGAAACATTTCTGAAGTCCTGACTAGAGGTTACCGTTTCTAATCCGACCCAAACCTTCGAACCCAAACCTTGCTTGTTCACGTTCGAATTGAAAGTTTTAGGCCAACCTGACCTGACTTTTCAGATTATTATCTCACACTTTAGATATTATTTCCACTGAATGGAAATGAGGAAAAGTGTGTGTGTGTGTGTGTGTGTGTGTGTGTGTGTACAATCATAATATGGTACATGTCAAATATTGTGATCTTTTGTGCAACCGATAAACCAATAAGCGGTTGAATGTTAACGTTAAATCATGAGCGCAACAAAAGCATATAGCTGACTACAATTTATTATTTATATATCAATTTGACAAAATGTATTTAGAAGATAAAGAGTATCTATCTATCTATGTCTATATATATTTACACACACACACACACACACACACTTCTAGTATATAATAGAATTCTTACTAGTATATAATACTGCATACTTCTTATATATCATATTTATGTACTGCAAATGTAAAGCCAAAAGAGCCTTTAACCCTTCATGAGAAGTACATAAGAACTATAACAACGAGATTATAACTCTAAATACCTTTATAAGAAGTTCTTTTCCCCATCATTTTAATCATATTAAACTATATTATATCTTATGGAATCCAAGTGATGTTGGTGATGTCCAATTAAATTCAGATTTTCTAAAAATCTTTCATTTTATTCCAACACATAAATCTTGATACTTTTTCTCAGTGCGCATGCATTAACTAATCATTTATATTTTTATATATATATATATATATATATATATATATATATATATATATATATATATATATATTGGTTAATCCTGGAGTTTTCTGTTCCTGAGATCACGAAATGATGTCTAGCAGAGATTTACGGAACTTGTAATAAATAAAGAATAAATGAACGATACGTCCGTGTGGTTAGAACGGACGAATTGCTGTGATCGCCGCGATCGTAATTAGATCTACGGCCGAATGTTTGCAGGGCCTCCACTTGTGGACCGTGTGCTCTGTGAGCAGCACACATTTCGGACTAAGTTGTGATCGAATCCCAAGTTTTACGAGCGTATCCGATCGTTCGGATGAAACGGCGTAGATCAGTCATTTCTTTTCTAAAAACAAACAAACAAATAACTAAATGCCGAACTCGGAACAGGTCGCGTTATGATGAACTAGAGCACACGTCTAAAATCTTAAAGCACGCTGTTCTCGCTATTCAAATAAACAACCCTTTAAGCTTAGGGCTGAAGTATAGGATTGAATAACGACGACGTTTCAAATCCACACATGAAGACACTGCTCTTGCTTACTGTCTGAGGATTTGCTGTTTTCTTTTGTAACATCGCCATATTTTTAAAATAATCAATCACGAAAAAAAAAAAACATTAAACTTCACTTACAAAGAGCTTTTAAAAAGTTTCCCAAATCTCTCTCTCTCTCTCTCTCTCTCTCTCTGTCGTCACGTCTGTTCTGGGATCTTTGAACAGCTTGCACTAAAAATTATGATTGACAACATAAATATCTGTCAGTGAGAAGACTAAAGAGTCGCTGGAGGCCTTTCAGAAAGTGGACAGTGTGTGTGTGTGTGTGTGTTTTGTCTAATGTTGTCCGATCAGAGGCTGAGACTGTACACGCCAATTTACATAATGATGTTTTAATAATGTAACCATGGAGTGCTGCTAAACACACTCTCACACACACACACACACACACACACACACACACACAGCCTCCAGCAAGAAGTAGCAGAGGAATAGAACAACAATGGCTGCGAAACATGCTATTAATATAAGCTGGGCTTTGTGCTAAATAGGCCTAGCATTTAACCTGAGGCAAAAAAAAGAGGCCGTCTTAGCCGAGTTAAAACCAGTTTCCCACTTTGGCCATGTTTAATTGTTTATAATTGTTTAAGTAAAAATTTTAAATGTTTTATTAGTTAACCAAGTTCTTTTGGAAACACAAAACCTATATATATATATATATATATATATATATATATATATATATATATATAAATACACACAAACACACACACATATATAGATCTGTATAGATTTATCTATTGAAAATATTCCACTATTCTTTTATTAATGAAAAAAAAGTACTTTTAAAACTGCATGATTCGCCCCTAAGCAACACTTTAAATTGTTTGTACTTCTAAAGTTGAGAGACAAAACAGCGTTTTCTTTCTTCCCTTTATTCTCCTTTTCGTCCTGACGTGATGTTCATCGAGCGATACGAACTTTAATCACCATAGAGACGAGTATACTTTGCATATTGTTAGCGTATATGTATAATATTGACATTTTCGCAGTGGTGACTGTGAGTTAGTTTGAGATATAAAACGTCGCCGGTGGGGTAGCGTCGAGTACGGTGTGTTTCGTACCTGGAGTGTGTGAAGGTGTGTGACGTGGCGACTTTAACCCAGTAAAGCTTTAATGGTGCTCCTTATGGTCTGATTGTGTACCTTCAGTTATTTCAATAAAGGTCAAAGATATGCACTAACGGTACAAAGGAGACACACGTGATGGTACCACGATGGCGAGAAGGAAAAATGTTGGTACCTTCATTCCTGACAGTTCATTAGCGGCCTGTGAGGAAACCGCTGCGTATCGAAGGAGAATCCGAATATATTGCATTTCAATTTTTCTTTTTGAATGTGGAACAAATTTGGGTTTATTGGAGTGTTGACGAGTTTACAGGGAACAGTCACACACACACACACACACACACACACACACACACACAGCCATTTCAAGAAGAAGAGGAAGAAGAAACTTGTAATAATGAAGGCTCATCGATTTTTGGAAATAAATTTAGTGTAAAGAAATAAAGGCTGTGACGTGATCAGATCGAGTTTACACTTTTACACGGTTACATTTCTAACAAATTGGCTAAAAAAAACAACCCAAATTCTTGTATGCAAGAAGCACGTTTACATGTACAAGTGTGTGTGTGTGTGTGTGTGTGTGTACGTCCGTCCGTGTCAGTGCTGATGATAGATGAAGGCCTCCGCAGTCGAAACCTATTTGCACTTCCATTAAGGACGGAGGAAGCCAAATGGGGATCAGTGTGCATATTTTATAGCTGCGAAGGAGTCGAAAAGCGACACCCCCCCCCCCCCCCCCACACACACACACACACCCAATCCCTCCTCCCACTCATCCCTCCATCCCCGCATCCCTCCATCCATCCATCTCAGCCAAAACGCCGCCGCGGGATAAGGGCGCGCGGGGAAATCGAGCCCATTCACTTCCAAAAAACACTGCGGGGAGAAAAGTAAATGTTTAGCAAAGCACCTTCTGTCCGAGAGAATTAAACCAATTCCCACTTGGCCCCCTGATCAAGCACACTTAATAGGCTGTACAGGGAGGGAGGGAGGGAGGGAGGACGGGAGGGAGGGAGGGCGCATTCAACAACACCGCCTAATGTCTGTTTAATAATATTTAATAGCCAAAATGTCTGCTTGATGCATTTAATGCGTTTGCCACCCCCGAAAAGAGGCGTGTATAGGCACTGCTGTGGGTCTGCACGTGTGTGTGTGTGTGTGTGTGTGTGTGTGTGTGTGTGCGCAGCCTACTTTACTGCTTAGTTCTTATCGTATTATTGCGCAATAATAATAAGAAGAAGAGTTGAAGAAGAAGAAACCAAATTAGACCAAATATCTAATACTAAAATAATTACAAAATGCCTAGAGGTGCATGCTACTGCACATTTTATTTTAAAAAACAAACAAACAACCCTCTAATAATAATAATATGAACCCAGAATTGCCCGTATTTCTGTTTGTAAAATCATGATAATAAGGCTTACGAAAGCTGCATGACCCTCTGTGTGTGATATTCAGCTGTAAACATTTCATCATCTAAGTTCCATTAGACTGCTTTTTAGAATAAACAGATTTATTAATTAAACTACTCAATGTGCTTCAACGTACTGGACTAGCAAAAAATAAATAAAAATGTCATCGGACGTTCAAAAAATATCGAGATCAGAACAATGCGCTGTGATGCTGGAGTGAAAAAAAAATCATTTTAAAGGTAATTTAATTACTTTATTAAACTGAATTAAATCACTCTGTTGATTAAACAAACGTAGACTTAAAACTCATCAAATGCTCTATAGCCTGTTTTTTTGTTTGTTTGTTTCAGATGAAATTAATAGCACTTTTTTTTGTTGTTGTTGTTGTTGTTGTTTTTATTTTTTTGATTTTTTATTTTTTTTAGTATTGTGATATTGGAGTAAAAAAGATGAAAAGAAAAACTAACAAATGTGTATTTTCGGGGTCGTGTCTAAATCGTTTTTAAATTGCACAAATTAGTCTTATTACAAATAAGTACTTTATCCGTTAATGAAAAATAGAATGAATAATAAACATAAACAAAAAGTATTGACTTTTTTTTCTTGGTCATTGAAAAATGTATTCTCCTTCTTTATCTTCTTCTTCTTCTTCTTCTTCTTATTATTATTATTATTACTATTATTAGCAGTAGTAGTATTACATTTAATATTATTTATTTTTATTAGTACGTTTAACTTAGTCCTTGGTCTGCATGTGATATTTCGACGGCAGTAAAAATTCTGTCCGAATGACCAACGGGTTGCCAGTTCAAATCCCAGGACTCCCAGAAAGCCACGCTGGAGTTCATAACCATCAGCGGTGCTGCCGAATTCTTCTTTACGTAGATAAAAAAGATTTTGCAGAATGAATTATTAGCGATTAAAAACACCTGCGTTAAATGAATATGAATCCGAACACGAACGTTCCTGCCCTCGTTGTCAGCATCCTGATGAATCGGACGCCTCGAGGAATCAGCACCGGGGCCGCTCGCTGTTATTTTTAATCTGATAACCGACTCAGTAATACATCCATGTGCATTAGTGAGGAAAAGAGTCGCCTAAATCCGCACCTCGCCGTGTTCAGTGTCTGGGGACAAAGCAGCAGCCTCACGGCTCTTAACACCAGCAGGTGGAGATTTACTTTTTCCTCCCGACTAATGCAGAGTGCCGTGAGATACGCCGCTCTGTCCTGCGCCTTCATGCTAATACATATCTAATGCATATCTAATACATATCTAATCGTTCCTCCAGGGTTTCATCTTAAACCTGTCACCACAGTGGAAATCGCACACTACAGCAGGGGGTCGCAAACTTTTTTTCAGCTCGAAAGCCTTTCGAGAGAGAAAATATCTCCACCGAGCCACTTCTGACTGCAGCACAGGTTTATTTTAGGGATATAATGCATCCATGCAGATGGACCATCATATTTCTGTACTAGATCCTTTAAACTGTCTTATTCCTTTCCAACTTTCCACATTACGCCGTGATTCGGGGAAATAAATAAATAAATCCGAACAATTTCCTATTTTGTTCAAACTGCAAAAAATTCTAAACCGAAGCATTATTGCGACACAAGATTTATTTCAGGGACCTAATCCACACAGAAGCAATATGGACCATCATATTCCCATACAGGAACCTTCAGAGGGTTTTATTTATATTCCTTTCCAACTTTCTTTTTCACACACAGGAACAAGTCGCACTGCGTTAAAATCTCATTTAGAAAAACCAAAACAATTAAAAGTCGTTTTCTAGTGTTGTTAAAATTGCAATCGGATTCAAATGAACATCATCTGAATTGATAAAACAATAATAATAATAATAATAAAAAGAACTATAATAGTAGATATATAGCCAATGATGGAGATTGAAAGTTATGTTCAGTATTAAAGAAAGAAAAAAGAGGAGGTACACTCACCCTAATTTAAGAAGCATGACACTGTTATTTAAATGCGTATTATTTATTATTTTTTTAAAAATCTAAATATTAAATAAATTGCATTTCCTAAAGCTTGGTTTAATGAACAATATTAAATATTCCTCATCGTCCTGCTTTCAATAAACTGGTCAGTTATCGTGATCTAAATCAGATCTTCGTAGAAAACCTGAAACTATCGGATTAGTTACAGTAATTTAGCTGGACGCATAAAGTCACATTCCATTAGGTAAACAAGTGCTAATTGCGGCAATTAGGTTCTTTTATACGACTAATGGACTGGAACGAGGCGTAATGTGATACTAATGAACAGACCCCTCTTCCCAAAATGCTTTGCAAAGCAAACGAAATGCTAATATTAATGCTGCTTATGACGGTAAACCGACTCATTAATTAAAGCACTGATGAGACCGGTGCATTAATTAATCAATTAAGTCATTAATTAGCCGAACACGTTGATGACGTGGCTCGTTATTCACTCGTCTTCCTGACAAGATTCTGAACGGACGATTATAATTACGGTTTTAATTAGAATTATAAAGGCCCTGTTTTCAATTCATCCAAAGTGGTAGGAAACCATCATCTCTCTCTCTCTCTCTCTCTCTCTCTCTCTCTCTCTCTCCTTAGAGAGACGTCAGGCCAAGTGGGAGAACAGAGTTTCTGCTCATCTTGTCTCATCTCATTTCATCCCATCTCACCCCTCTAACACACACACACACACACACTGTAACCTCATGGAGTGTGTGTTAATAAATTTATCAGGTGTGCAGACATGATATGCTCTCTCTCTCTCTCTCTCTCTCTCTCTCTCTCTCTCACACACACACAGCTCGCATTAGGAGTGTATTGTTTAGAAACGTGGGTTGCGTAACATTTAGGAATGCTTTTTAATTGCTTTTAACATGGCGGCGGCACAGCAGTTGGTTAGGGTTATTATCTAGTTATTATAGTTTTATATACACGTTGCAAGTCTAATTGACGGATTACTTCAGTGAAAAGGGTTTTATTGGAAGCGTGATATTTAAAAACAAGCAGAAATGACGTGAACTTGAATACAAATAAGACAAATCAAAAGCGGCTGATCTAGCGCTTCGAAACATAGATTTCTGTGAGAAGTTCCGGCTAAACAGGATCGTTTCTTTTCTTCTAACGTATCTAACGTTAAGATGTACGGTGGTGAGTGGGATGGTTGTTGCACGGGCTACAAAAAGGGCTTTAGCGCTGTAAATAAAACGGAAGGAATCCTTTGCATTAAGACTCGCCGTGTCCGTTTTGTTTGCAGGCATCACACGCCATGCAGCACTACGGCGTGAACGGGTATTCCCTCCACGCCATGAACTCGCTGAGCGCCATGTACAACCTCCATCAGCAGGCGGCTCAACAGGCCCAGCACGCACCCGACTACCGGCCGTCGGTGCACGCGCTCACGCTCGCTGAGAGGCTGGCTGGTGAGTGAGAGGCTCGGTGTGACATAACAATAACATCTGTACATACAGTAATGCTATATGCTAGTCATGTTGTGTTCGAGTTGGCCTAATGATGAACTGAAGGGGAACGATCCGTGACCCGAAAACCTGCGAATGTCAAAATTAAACCGTGCTTCGAAACTCAACAGCACTTTACATTAAGCAGTCGGGCTCGGTACATTCCGACTCTTCCGATATTCAATCACTCAGCGATACGATACTTCTGATCGCTTAATTTGATGAATTAACTTCATTGCTTGCTTTGTTTCCCATTAGTCCCTACCACTGGGGACACGTATACGAAAGCCTGCATGTGTCACGTTCAACTGATTAAACATCTTTCTTTTTTCCCTCTTCGAAAAACGGCTGCACATTTCAAGACATTATACTCGAGGCTCGTTACGGCTCTCAGCATCGTAAGCAGCGGCGGAGTCGCACGGCCTTCACCGCGCAGCAGCTCGAGGCTCTGGAGAAAACCTTTCAGAAAACACACTACCCGGACGTGGTGATGCGTGAACGTCTGGCCATGTGCACCAACCTACCCGAGGCCCGAGTCCAGGTGAGACGTTATTCAAACGCATAAACGTTTCACTACAGCATCCTTGGATTCAAGAATCACACGATAAGAAATAGCCGAGGTTTCCGGAACGTCTCCGCCTGTTTCAATCGGAAAGCATTCTTTTTTTGAAATCAGGTGTGGTTCAAGAACCGGCGGGCGAAGTTTCGTAAGAAGCAGCGCAGCCTGCAGAAGGAGCAGCTCCAGAAGCAGAAGGACGCCTCACCCGAAGGAACGTTAGGAGCGAGCGATAAGAACGACACTCCCTCCACTGTAAACCTGGAGAACCCGCTTCCTCCTTCGTCCACGTCCTCTTCCTCTTCCGTCGAGGCCGAGGGGCCGTCGGAGCTGAGCGTGGAGCTAAACGTCACCTCCGCGGAGCAGTCAGGGAGCGAGTCGGCCACAGAGGACAACACAACCGACAGGGAAGAAGAGTTAAAGCTTCACCAGGACGACATGAAGGTGGACAAATCCGGGAGGCTTTCTCCTCCCTGTAAACGTCTCAGCCCCAAACCAGGTAAAGACGTGAGCCGAGATGATATTTTTCCACGTCTGATCATGATATCCTGTCATAATACACTGATGCAGTTTATCTAACCCCATTAATGATGTTTATAGTAATGCTGTGATATTGTAAAACAGCATCTGTCCTGCACCAGGGTGGAATTTTAAGCGTAAATGAAGCTCAGCTGCATCTCATTTGGGATTTCTCTCCATCCTACATCATCCCTTTTGCTTTTTGTCCTTTTCACTCAGAATTACAGAGGTGCTGAGGTGACACGATGGTTATTTTTTGATAAGGTGTGGTTATGGATTCATATGTTGATGCTAAGCAAGCTAAGCACAAACCCTCTGACACAAATCGCTGTTTTGAGGAATTGTGTAACACGAGCACACGACTTCATGTTGTGGACCGTCATACTTTATCTGCGGCTAGAAGTTCATTATTTGGCTGAAAACATCTACTCAGGTTTGCTTAAGAGAGCATTTGCTCAAGGTGCCGTGGGGTTAATGGTTAACGCCTGGAGTAACGCCAGTGACTCCAGTATACGTCTTTCCATCTCCATGCTTCGACCACAACGGCCTTATTCTATTAGTTTCTCTGTGATGATGTTTTTATAGCTGATAATCGACTTAATGTACAAGAAAACATTGACTGCTAATGAATAATTCACGACTCCACAGTCCCGCCCACTTTTTTTCTCTTGGCTCATGAAACTGAGGCTCATGTCCTTTCCCCTTCGGTTAATCAGCTTTTCCAGTGCATTTATTATGAAAAGTTTTCGAGCGTCTCGCATATTCACGCAGCAAGGAGTCAAAAAACGTTGCCACGTCTGTGTAATCTACCCCACATTTTAACACACTGTCTCCATGTCTTTCCTTCCAGATTCTCCCCTCGGCTCGCCGGCGATCACATCCGGGGCTAACGGCATGACTGGAGGCATCTCTCAGAGCCATTCGTATTCGTCGTCACCGCTGAGCCTCTTCCGCCTGCAGGAGCAGTTCCGCCAGCACATGGCGGCTACTAACAGCTTGGTGCACTATCCGTCGTTCGACATGGCCGCCCCGTCCTCCTTGCCCTACCTGGGCATGAACGTGAGTGTCCCGGCGCCGCTGGGTTCGCTGCCCTGCCAGTCGTATTACCAGTCCCTGTCCCAGCACGCGCAGCAGGTCTGGAGCGGTCCTCTGCTGCAGGCCTCCGCCGCGCTGCCCGGCCACAACAGCAAGACGAGCAGCATCGAGAACCTGCGGTTACGCGCCAAGCAACACGCCGCCTCGCTCGGCCTCGACACCATGCCCAACTAAACACTGACTGCGACAAAACAGGACACGCTCGGCTGAACGAAAATGAAAACCCCTAGCTGCCACCTGGACCCGCAGAGACGATTCACAAAATCTATGTAAAGAAATTTGGTGTAATTTCTGAGCAACTTTTTTTTTTCTCTCCCCCTTTCATTGTTGATGCCGAAATATTTTTGTACTCAAGTTTTTCAGTGAAAAAATCTTATTTTGAAATGGGAAAAATGCATTTACCCTATTTTCCGGACTAGAAGTTGCACCTTAGTATAAGACACACCCCTCTAAATAAAGTCTCCTAAAAACGATAACCTTATATATAACATTTCACAGGATGCCGTATGGATGCCATTTTACCTACACGTTTGTTTGAAGTTGTTTTAGAAATAAGGCTAATAGCACACTTTTAACACGCATTGTGTCACTGTGGATGTAAGCAAAAAAAAAAAAAAGTGCCTTATAGTCCAGAAAATACGGTAAATGTAATTCATTTTCACTAGGTGTCACTAAACGTATTACGAAAACGAAACACAATCAGCAGGCTGCAAACGTCCGGCAAAAAATCTATGCTAATGCTATACCTTTTTTTTAAATTTTTTTATTTTTTTTAAATACACCTACATTTCTTCCCGTTTATACAAGTTACCGTAAACCTGCTTAATTGTAGCACTTTTTCCCAAAAAAAAAGCTTCATTCCCTGCATGCATTGAGGCCGTCCTAATTCAATTAGTCAAAGTGCTCGAATTACACATTACATAATTCCGTACGTAACGTCTAAATCCCTGCCTTGTAATACCAGATTGCTTAATTAAACCTGACGAATTCACCTGTTTTACGGCCAGCGTTTAAACCGTGTTAAACCGCAAACGGCCGGATAATTAGGAAATAATATCACCGACTCCATATGCAAAGCTTTTAATTACATTTAGCCTTGGGCTGAGGAAGGAATGCAATTACAGTCCATGCATATCATTTCAGATCGCTGTATATCTAACGCTCCGAGGGGAAAATAATTGCAACCGCCAGAAAATCCCTGCTTTGGTTTTTTTTTTCTTTTTTCTTTTTTCTCCTCCGCCCAGTGCATGTTAGCAATGTGGAGCGATTAGCCGAGACGGTGGATATAAAATAAATTCATTTTCCAATTTTATTTTTTTTACTGCTGTGCTAAAGTGACATCATTTGTTACACAGAATTTTTGCGTTTCATTTTTTCCATTTGGGAACCAAAAAAAATAAAATAAATAACAACGCTCCAAGCACTTCCACACACAGGAAGTCCATATGGAAAGCACTTCCTCCTCTCGCCGTGTCTGTAAACTGTTTTGCTCTGTAAATTACACAAAGTCGTTTATCTATAAATGTCTACTGGTAAGGCAAATGTAAAAAGTTTTATGTTTTAGATTGAGGAAGGACACGTCCCGCCTCCCGTGATGATTCTCGTAGCTGTCCGTCGTTGAGATTTGTACGAGGTGGACGCTAGTCCCGCGTCAGATATTTAACCTTTAACAGTCTGGTCGTATATATATATATATATATATCTCTATCTATCTATGTAACTCATCCGGTTGGTTTTCATTGTTGCTGTGGTCATAAAGTTTTACTCGCTCGCACTGTTTCCATCACAGTAAAGTGGTGAACTCGTAGTGTACACTGGTGCCGGGTAAGAACAAATATATACCTTATACGTTTTTCTCTATCACACCTGTAGGCTTGAGAACTTGTAAAATAAGTCGTCAATAAAACGTTGCTTGAAGTTATTAAAACAAGCGAGGCTTCTTCGTTTTTTTTCGGTTTCGTGTCAAAACGCTCATCCAATCCCACGTTCACGAAGCTCTCTCAGATCGGATGAATTAATCTTCTGAATGGATTGTAAACTTCATATTCTTTAAAAGTCTAGCAACAGTGCTTTGTCGAGAAAAGTAGCAAGTCGCTACTTTTTGGGAAAAGATGTCGAAGTTACCAGATGGTGTCGTAGACTGATTTGCATATTCATTGCTTCATCGTGATCATTTGCATATCAAAACATGCTATATAACGATGGAAGATTTTCTGAAGACACTCAGCAGAGGATAAAATAAAACAGCAACATAGCCGCTAACGTCAGCTCAAAAAGCGCCAAGTTTGTCACTAATCCACCCCCCTTTGTTTTTTTTTTGTTTGTTAAAGTAGCTAAAGGAGTCTAAATATGAGCTAATTCTGATGAGCTAACACTGATGCAGCAGAACCAGCTAAAGCTAAAGCGATACTCTGTAAATCTCCGCTTGTTTACATTTGATCATTATTAGTGACACTTCTTAGCTCTTCTTTCCATTCGCTAACAAACAGGCTAACCCGCAAAACTAGCATTAACTTACAAACTAGCAACGGAACTCAAACTAACACTTAAGAAGGCAACAAATTCCACTAATTTATCGAGAAGTGTTAAAAAGGAACAATTGTGAGACGAGGTGTTAGCCTGTACATTAGCGTGAACATCAGCTTGTTAACTAGTAAGCTAAATATACGTTAATGGCTACTCTTATTTATTTATTTATTTTTTTAAAAGGTCTAGATTAGACAAAGTTATCTTAAGCAATCCTAAATTTCCCTCAAATCCATCCATCATGTTTTAAAGTCTGTGATATTTGGTTGGAATTGATTAATTTGTCTTTTATTAATTCTTGCAACAACAAAAAAAAACCCAAATAAATCACAACTTACACTGTAACGAAGACTCTTATCTCAATCAGTTTGCTAACTTAAGGCTAACTCACACACACTAGTATAAGAAGATCATGTAAAACCCACATCTATCTCGGGTAATCTTCAAAATCGGCCATTCATTCAATCTTGCAAACTAGCATTCTTTAAAAAAGTGAAGTTAGCAAATGAAGGCAAACAATACACTAATCTACTGATCGGTATTGAAATAGAATTAATGAACTTACAAGCTGTAGGTATTATCCTATAAGACCACAGGAAAATCAGCTTCTTAACTAGCATGCTACAAAACGTTTAGCTATTTTTTTTTCAGTTCGCTAACAACAGGCTAACTCTTGAAATCGGCTGATTTTCATACCAATGTTGATGCAGTGTTACAGCACGTTTGTGAATGTCCTTAATCCATATCAGTATGGAAATGATCTATACTAATATCCATATTACACCGGGCAAAATAAATGTACAGGACTCTTTCTAGCTAGCAAACACAAAGCAAACAAAGCTAATTTCAAATCTAAATAACTAGCAAGACCAATAGGACTAAAGTATTGATCAGGGTGAACAATGAGACACAGTTTCTAGGTGGTCTTGTTAGCGTATGAGTCAGCAAGTTGCTTGTTAACTAGCAAGGACCAGCTCGCTGACGGGAAGCTATCATAATCTTTCCATAAAACGAATTCTGCCGTTTATATTTATTCTACATTTAAAAAAATAAATAAACGCTAGCTTCCTGTAACCTGTCTGAGAGATTACAGCTTTTTTATTACATTTCGAATAGAACAGCGTTTCTGCTAGCTAACGACATACCGTAAGAATAATGGCGCTCACTCCAGGAGCTTGCGTTTGCAAATCCATATATTTTATACAGCATCAGTACAGATTATGTTTATCCTCATATTTGTGTGGAAGAACAAGAAGCTGAGTGTGTAGAAATGGTTCGAGAACAAGAGAAAGACAGTGTTGGAGGAGAAGGGGAACAAGGTAATCTCATGAAATAAAATCGGTTTGGGGACACAAGCCATCCCCCGATGAATAAGCGGGCCATTATGCTGAAGAATGACGGCCTGGGGCCGTGATTATGCCGCTATTATATCTTAAACAGCGTGGTTTGTCAAAATGCATAAGCCCTTTGCTCCCCATAAAGAGGCTCTCCCTTCGGTGTGTATTTTACCAGCGGCACGATGCTGCTTCCACTATGCCCTTGCCATGGTCGCTAACCGCCGCTTTAAATACAGCAGATTTAAACAGGACGTAAAATATTCAGTCAATTTGCGAAGAGGCGAAATGTCATCGTCCGTATGACTAAGGGCGCTAAATATTCATACAATTCCATCCAGGGTTATTCACATGTACATGCTTGAACAGCACCGGCTGCACACACAAACACTTGAGAACACACGAGATGCCCGGAGGTGCGTGTTACAGATTGTAATATGGTAATAAAGGTCAAGGTCAGTGCTGTCTTGTTACTGTTCCTGTGTTCGGGAGGGGAGAAATAAATAAAACCATTCTCAAAACACACAGCACAGTAGGTTATGTACAAAGGTTACGGCTGTTTATGAGCCTTAATATTATTCAGAACATCACAGTAACTGAACATACGAACGGGCTAAAAGAGCGAAATACAGAAACACATCGACGTTAACTCAAAAAAGGGAAAAGATAGGTAGATCACACGCACGTTTCCTCATCTCTGATTGGCTATAGCAAGCGTCATTCATACGACGTTATGAGGAGTTACGAACGCTGAAAAGGAAGCCCGGTTACTCAAGAGAAAGAATTACTCACTATAACAACATAGATAAAAAAATAATGAATTAGAAAGATTAATATGCAAGTCGTTCAGGATGGGAGTTTTTTTTTCTTTTTTTTCTTACTGTCACATGACAAACGTGTCCAACTGGCACATGTGACCCATAATACTGCATGACACACGTACACACACTTACGACACGTCTGCCTTGCGAGAATCTACCAATACAATGAGACACTTAAATCTACAAAAAAAAAAAATGTTTTATTTGAAAACCCGAAACGCCGTGACCTCAGGAACATCACTGAAGATGCGTCCCCGAGCATCGTATGAAGTATCCGACGTAATTTATTTTATTTTTTTTGTTGTTTTAAATGTCCTCAACAGGATATAAGAACACGACCGAACACACAAATTGACATGTAAAGAAACACCTGACGATAAAAGCGGACACGGGGAAAATCTGTTAATTAATAAACAACTACCCTCGCCCTAGTGTCTGACAAGTGGGACTCACAGGTCTTTATTTTATAATACAACCCCCCCCCCCCTCCCCTCCCAACACACACACACACACACACACACACACACACACAATGGCCCTTGAGCATGCCCAGCACAAGAATCACAGTGTACCATTCAATCACTCCCTCCCTTTCACTTACCCCCCCCCCCCCCCCCCCCTTTTTTTTTGGAGCTGCTAAAGGTTTTAGGTGCATGGAGAATGAAAGCTGCCAGCGTAAGGAACCCCGGTCCATTGAAGAAGTGACAGGCACTGCCAGAATATGATCCTAATCCTGTTCTCAGCATTCTCTTAGCCTGCTGGCATTGCAATTTCGCCGCATACTCTCCGGCCTGTGAACTGGGCTAAATCCCTCTAATAGCACATTGCCCAGATACACATCAAAGTGCTCATGGAAACCAACACGGAGGCCCTCGCGGCCCCGACGCCAATCCAGGAGCAGAAATTAGCCTCTGCGGTCAACGATAACAAAATACCGGCCACCTATTAGACATGTGCCAATGATCACGCTTATGACGTATTGCGATATTGGGTCCTGACATTTATTCAGAAATAAAGTCACGATTGCGTTTAGATAATGGGGGTTAGCTCATTCACGTCATATAATATCACATAACTGAAATGTTCGCATGTTAGTCCCTTTCTCAGTGTAGTGACGAGCGGTACTCTCGACGGGGTCAAATCTCATCGTTCTCTATTTACAAAGACGTTTCTTTTGAAATAAAGCGCTGTAAGCTTGTTTGTCTTGTCGAAGATCGGTTCGGGTTGTTGTATTTTGTAAGAAATAAATCTTAATAAATGTTTGGCCTGTTTACTTTGTAAACCGGTTCCAAGGCGAGAGAAACGCCCATAAAGACGGAGTGTAGGGGGTCAGGGGCCGTGTACCGCGAGTACATCGCTCGCCCGAAGACTTCTGCTACACGTAAGTGATTCTTACCGACAACCGTGTATTTACAGTCCGTTCATAGTTGCGTTTAACGTCCTTGAAACAAATATAAGTCGTTCCTTCGCCGGTCTTTTATACTCGAAAGTAATACGATTATTCCTTATTATTAACGTTCCTTGAAATGTTAAATAACCATCTCCAGACGGAAAACTTCACCATATCGATGCTCCTGTACGTTTTTAACCCGTTTATGTTGAGCGTCTGAACGAGCCGTTACTATAGGAACTAATATAAACCTGCGATAAACCCGTAGCCGCACTACCGTCGAAGATTACACCTTCCGACCAATCAGAATCAAGGATCCAATGGCACGGCGGAAAGAAACATAGATCATTACCTAATAGAGCAGGCAACAGTTGAATCTGAACTGCTGTTTGTTCATTATTTTGAATCATTTTCTAGTTACTTCCAGAATATCTTTAAACGTCTTTTAAGACGTCTCGGAGGTCCGGACTGGGAGCATTAGCATTCCTGATAAATACCCACGCAGCAGAATGGACAAATGAACCCAAGAGAAAGTGAGTGGTGAAGGGGTGCAGAGGGGGACTGTGGGTTGTGACAACAGGTGATTGAACTCGGCTGCGAGAGGTCGCCCTCTTTAGTCCCAGCGACCCTTTTCTGATTCAGTCCTTTCCCCTTTTTATCCCTCTGTTATCGCAAACCCACTTAATCCTCTTAAAGCCGAGGAGAAGCTCTTTTTTTGGTTTTGGGGGGGGGCAGGGTGGAGGCGGCGGCAGCACTCCAGTGCCTGTCACCGAGGTGCTGTTTCAGTCACACATAATTACGCATCAATGCCACACTACACATCGCTTTTAAAAGGGCACAGGGCATTGTGGGTAAGTGGACGGAGGCCAGGCCTCTCAGTGAATGCAGCGTGTACTCTCACGGCTTAAAGCCTCACTCGACGTAGTTAAGCGGACTCGCCGAAATCTGAAATGAGCAGGACAGGTTTAAGATCGTCGCCGACACAGCGAGCGCGATAGAGCGTAACTTCAGACCTACGCTTGAAGAATTTCTCAGTTACTTCGTATAAAGTTGGCTGTAGAAGAAGTCATTCTCTGCCCCGAGTCAGTTCCACTCGGGTTCTTCTTCCTCGCCTTTCAGTAGCAGAGTCTCTAACTAGCAAGATAATTAAACACGTAGATTCTGCAGTCACTCTTACAAATAAAGGTTCCTTAATGGTTCTTTACAGCACCACGTCTTCATGTCTTCATTGTATAGTGTTCTTGAGTCGAGCTCTATCGTTCTTTGCAGGTTAAAGACATTCTTTAAGGTTCATTAGAGGTTCTCCAGAGCCGGGTATTGGTTCTTCAATGTATCGGTTTTTAAGGGGTTAAAGCGAACCCTATGAGGTACTTTATGGGACTGGAAAATGTTCTCCTGGCGTCGCTTTTCAGAACCTTACGTCGGGTTTTTTCGAGAACTTATAACAACATGGTTCCTTAGCGGCACTGCTGTGAAGAACCATTTCCGGGTTCTTTAAAGCACCAGTAAATAGATGGGTCTCTAATATGTAAAAGCAACTTAAAAGGGTTCTCCTGTGACATCAGGCTGAAAAAAAATTTGCATATCTCATTTGCATATCGAAGGTGGTTTAAAAGGTGTGCAGACGTACATAGCTCCGCCCCCAAAAATATAGACGTACCGAGAGACTCCGTTTTTAAATGGGGAAAAAAATTGGACTTCAGTGTTCTACAACAGCAGCTCTGACAGGAAGTGATGACACGGGGTCGATCCGTTTCCTATAACGGCACACCCTGCCGTATTTTATTATTTACTTAATATTATATTCTATTTGAAAGATGATGGATTTGTCTACTTTTAAGCGATCGCGTAAACTCACTCTTTCGTTGCCACAGATACATGAGGAAAAGAGCATTGCGGATCATTTAAGGCCAGAGTTTTTCCATACTTCTTGTCTGTTTACAATACGTGTCCATTTACAACAAATAAATAAATAAATAAATAAATAAATAAATAAATAACTAGGCTGTATAAATTAGGACCTTGCCGCTTTTTCACCTGTCTGGAGTTTTCATTTGAGTAATCATCTCAGAGAGTCCTCTCTAAACAATCTCTGTACAGCTATAAGCGCTTAATAGCACCGTGTGTGTGTGTGTGTGTGTGTGTGTGTGTGTGTGTGTGTGTGTGATGCTCCATTTGTCGTTATCTTCTTCTACCTAATGATGTGCTTAACATGAAAATAATGATCCTGACTCTGCATAAAAGCAGGAGAGAAAAAAAAAAAGTGTCAATCAATATGAAACGTCACGTGCAAAGAAAAGTCCATTGGTGAGACACCGATATTCGGTATCGTATCGGTGCGTCCCTGCGGTGCGCCGAACGTGATCTGACCTCACCGCGCAGGTCATGGAGGCTCCAGGTGCTATCAAATAACCAAAATTCGTCATTATAAAAAGATTCTCTCTCTCTTTCTGTCTCTCTCTCTCACACACACACACACACACGCACACACACACATTTGCGGTGTACGATGCGATTCCGGCATCACGGGTGAAAATAACTCGTCCCTAATGATCCCTGTTTCCTGAGTGTTAAAAAATGTAAATTTATGTAAAAGCCCATATGGAAGGACATATTTACAATATGTTTAGGTAATCACAAGATGCAGGCATGGAGAACTATAGCGGGCCGCGAGACGCAGCCGACGCGCAAAATAGTTTTTTATGTATCATTAATTCTCTTTGCATTCCCAAATAACCCTATATTACGGCGGTAATACAGTAATCACTCACAATCGCACAGAAAATTATCTGCACTCATCTGTGGAATCAAAGGCGAATGGGAAAACGAGGGCGAAACATCCCATTTTGGGATCCTCTTGCGTCCTTAATGTTCAGCCAGAAGCCCGGCACCTAAACGACAGCGCGGCCAATCTCGATCCCCGCGCCGATGGAACACTGTTTTCGAGCAGCTTAATGACAGCGGGGAGTCGATGGCCTTCCCCGGTGCCGTCCTTAAAGTGCGCACACCTTTTCATGCTACATTGGCCCAAATGGGAGGCAGGTTCGGGGGGGACAGACAGACAGGGTGAGGAGGGAAATTGAAGCTCGTACGCTCGTGGAAAACAAAACAGACCTCTCAGAGGCGTGGGGTCGGCCTCGGGGAGCCGCGGCGGTGCGCCGAACGCGTGACTCGACGTTAACACGGGATCGCACACGCGCGATCACGTGTCGAGGGCGTCGGAAAGCGCACTTCGACACGTCGCGCCCCGAACGTGCACGCGAGCTCGAGTAAACCGCGACAACATCGAGAACAATACGTGATCGCACGTGAAAAAGAACCGTTCGTGTGAGAAGATCGTGAAAGAAAGTGGGGGGGGGGGGGGGATCACGTGGAGAGAAAAAAAAAGAGGTCATTAAAGAGATATAAACGAGTCATGAGAAAAAAAAAATGAATCATGTGTATATAAATAACGCATCGTGGGGGGGGGGGGGGGGGGGGTGATTCACGGAAGGAATCGGGGTCGTGTGTAAAAACTCGGACGTGAAACAAATGAATGAATCATGTGGAAGAACAAAACGTGACAAAAATCAAACGTGAAAAGAAGCGGATGACGTGAAAATAGATTCATAGTGAGTAAAAATGAATGAATCGGGTGAAAAAGAAATCGTGTGTAAAAAAAAAATAAAAATCGGATCACGTGAGAACTAGACGTGAAGCACGTGTGAAGCGTGACATGAAGCGTCTAAACGTGTAAATATGGTTGTGTAACACATTAACACGTAAGAGAACATTTCCATCGCGTAGTATTACGCATTTCGTTCCCGCGTTTAATTCTCCGCACGGACACGTTTGCGATTTGTCGCCATCTTCGCACTGCAATTAGAAAACCTCTACATCACCCTGCAGCTCCTGGTTTCACGCTAACGTCCTGCTGAGTCTGACGATCACAATCTGATAGAGTTCACACTCAGATAATATCACTGCACTTAATAAAGAATTTTATAAATAGGGTTTTAAATACATCTTAATGTACATATGGATAAATAATAAATCTGACATTTCCACGTTAATTCTATTCTAATATTGTGATGTTTTAAATATATATATATTTTACACAAAATACTGAATATTATTTTAATATGCATATTTATAAAGTCTATTTGCAATAAATAAATAAATAGATAGATAGATAGATAGATAGATAGATAGATAGATAAATAAAGGAGACAAAAAGGCTAAAATCCTCCTCACGTGATCTGTGAACTGACTGGACCTAAACAAAACAAAAACCACTATTTATTTAATAAATATCATTTAAATGTAATTAAACTTTTTATCTGCATTTGGGGGAACAGTAAAAAGTTTACACAGCCAATAAGAGGAGAAGTAAAACAGTTTAGTGTTATGATGGTTATGAGAGTCATACGGCACTTTTAAAAGAGCACAGCAAGTGATTTTAATAAATAAACTGCCAAATATCGCCATCTACGGGCCGGAGAGAGAAGTACCAATAATTAACACTTTACTTTAAAAAAAAAAAAATAAATAAAATTGATAGGAAAAATAAATAAATCAAAACTTTATTACTATTTCAGACTGAACTTTTGGACGCACGGACTCAAGGTGCATGATTTTTTTCACTTTGTTCATTAAAAATAGTCATTATTTTATTTGAGATACCCTGACGATGTAAAACCTCACAGAGTAAAAGGATCATTAAATGAAGGAATATTTTTGCTTAGTCTAGATTTGCTTGACCACAACGTATATTATTTTACACATTTAGAGAAGTAGTGTGGCCACAATGAAGGTAATTCTGCCCAATGATTTACAAGCAATCGCTTTCAGAAGTCACAATAATTAGTGGAATGGAGTCCACAATTAAATCTCAATATAATCTACTACATCTGTTCCTGGAGTCTGAGATCACGCTTTAAAACACACAGCATCATGGGGAATAAACAGCGATCAAAACAAGTCCAGAATAAATTTCTGGAAAAGTAGGAGTCGGGGTTTGGTTATAACAAAATCTCAAACCTTTAAACATCTCATAGAACGAAATGAAATCCATCATTTTAACAGTGTGATTCTTTTTGCTCCCATTTCACATGTAGGGGCAATTTTGAGTAGATTCGTGACGTAAAAATCCCAGTTAAAGTCCCCTTGAACTCAAAACTGCAGTTTAGTGTGCCTTTCCGTATGAATATGTCAGCCTTAAGGTTATCTATAGTGCGCTCCAAAACAATGAGAAAAACCGCTTTCACAAAACGCACGCGTTCGAAATTTTACACGATACGGATCAACAGCTTTGATGACATCATTCCGCACATCAGCTTCTCATCAGACTTTCTGTCCGATCAAACGCTCTCTAGAATCCGAAGTGCCCCGCCCCCGACGTTATAAATATCCGTGGTACGGACCGTCAAGTACTGTTTAGCCCGGGCTTTCAGGTAAGCTGTACGCTATTGGATATTTAAAAAGGGGGAGGAGCCACTCGAAATGTCCCGCCCTGACTTCCTGATTCAGTGGAAATTACGTCATGTCGACTAACACTGCACGTTTCAAGGCGCTTCACGAGGAATTTAAGTCCGTTTCAGTTCCAGGTTTGGTGACACAAAAATAATGTTGAAGGGGGTGAATACTTATGTACGCCACGGTACGGTGTAACAATCCGACTATTCGGATCGATGCATAGATTTAAAAAGGCAACGACTGAAATGAATGACATTTCCTCCTCTAGTAAAAATTCCTTTGACCAGTCTTTAGTTACTAGAAAACACATCTTTAATATCTCCACCAGAGGGCAGTGTTGCAACGAGTCGTTTACACACAGCTGACCATGTATAAACCTGACTCTGGGCCTCTTCAGCTGACACGCAGCAGTTTGCACAAATAAATCGGCCCGAAGTTCGCGCACAGGTGCGGGAGGACGAGTTCCCCGAGCGCCGGCTGAGGGGCGAAGCGGAAAGTGTCCGAGAAGAGGCGAGCGAAGCTGCCGAGGTCCTGCACTCGCACCGTGATGTCCATCTCCTGCTGAGCGAGACCGAGCGCCTGCTCCACCACACACTCGTTCTGCAGCGGAGACAGAGAGCAGGTGGAGTAGAGCAGCTCTCCGCCCGGACGAGTCGCCTGGAGCCCCGCCCTGAGAGCAAGCACGAAGACACGTCAGGGCATTATCAGACATCATCATTTTGACCATTTATCGCTTGGGCGATATTTTGCAAAAGATCAAGGTCTTTATTTAGTTATTCGTTTATTGAAAATTTGCATATTTTGACAGTCTTGGTGCGCAGCTTTCGTGAAAATGTTGCGTCTCCATCATTTGCTCTTTTGGAAATTCAATTCAGGTTTCTTGTTATAAATAGCTTACAAATGAAAGGTTTATTTTAAAGTTCGATTGTTCCATGTTTAGCAAATGAACTAATTTTTACTAAATATAACTTGATCACTTTGCTTCTTTCTAAAAAAAATAAAAGCCTGAAATGAGTAAGCGTCCAGCGATACGCTGATTAATCCTACACCTGTTTTATAATGATCTGCTGAGAAATCTTAAACGGATCTGTATTATGTAAAGCTAGAATACATTTTTTAAACTTGTTTTTCCAGATGAATTATTGGTAAATAATAGACCATTAATGAATTATTACCTATTCCAAAAAGAACGAGGGAATTTCAACTTTGTGGGTTTTTCCCTCTTCTTTAATGAAATCTTAGCGAGAAGGGAAAAATACAGCAGCTATCTGACCGACTTCTTCCATTTTTTACTAATTAAACAGCACATGCTGCCTTTTCCTATGAGAATCCCTTCATTTTGTTTACTCTGTTTACAGAGAAAACTCTCCACTCCAGTGTGAACAAAACAAGGACTGTCGTGAGCACTAATGAAGTGATGGATGAATACTTAAAAAAATATATATTTTTAAAGATGACTTGAAAAAATGACTGAATAATGACTCACAGCAGGAGTTCGATCTGCAGTAGGGGAAGCGTCTGTCTCTCTTTAGTCCTGGACCTTTTAAAGATGTTGTTCTCATCCTCAATTAGGGAATGTCTGTCTGTGGTACAGGGGACGTCCACTAGCACCTGAGAGGAGAGAGAGAGAGAGAGAGAGAAATTAAGCACAAAAATACCATTTATATACAGAACACAGATGACATCTGAGCAGCTGTGCAGGATGCAAAGGGTGAAACGGTAAATGGTAGATAACACCAAATAAAACATACAACACAAGAAAAGCAAAACATGATCTTATTTGATATTTTCCATGTTTCCCTTTGCCAAAAAACGTCGCTAATACTGACTCGGTCAAATTCGAGGTCTTCCATATTCCTCCATTTGCGACCATCAAGAGACGTGACGCGGATCTTGTCTTCACCTCTCAGCTCCTTAGGCACGAAGCTCTGGAGCGTCCTCTGGAGCCGGGCCGTGCGAGACCCAGACAAGTCGTTGGCCCACAGAAACCCTGCGAGAATGTTAAAATCAGGGACACAATTCAGTTTTATTAAGGAAACACTACAACCAAAAACACAATCTGGAAATATCTTTACATACGGACAGCTTGCGTCTGCAGAATAGCAAGCGTCTTCCCTCCCGGACCGGCGCACAGGTCCAGAACACTGTGACCCGGCCGGATGTCCAGCGCCAACACGGGCAGGACAGAAGCTGCGTCCAGGAGATAATAACTCAGTAATCCTGCGCTGTCTGGTCTGAGAGAAACAAGACATATGAAATGTCACGTGATGGTCACAAAGTAGATCTAGGAAGAAATCTTCCCTACCTGGCAGGTTTGAATCGAGTTATGTCTCCTCTCGGAAAGACAAAACACTGGATATTTGAGCTAATACGGGCCGGTTCTGTAGAAGAATGATCATTTTGTTCAGATTCATCTGAGAGCTCGTGTGTTTCTGTTTCTCCAGCTCTGATGAAGTCTCTGCAGCCTTGAGATTGTAAAGTCGAGATCACGTCTGCATTAGAGGCGAAGTTGTTCATCAAGGCTCCATACTTCTGCTCGGACAACATCCCGATACGGACGGACGGCCACAGCTCCCCGAAGTATTTCTTATACGTGGCATCGAAGTGCTGCAGAGCCAGGTTAGTCGCTGGGACTTTGGCTCTGGTGCTGGCCTAGTAGACAATTAAAAAATAAAAGATATCACAAGTGAGTCATCTTCTTGTACAGTGTGATAATGTTTCTGTCTGGCACCAAAGAGGGACTAAAGATGAGCAACGCTTTTAATATTCAGCAGGCACTTAACTATAAAATTTAACATAATTTGAAACAGGTGAAAAAAGGGATTTACTGTAGCATTTAATCATCACTTTCTTTTCCTATATATTTATAATTCTAATTTTGCTCGTTTTGTTTTATCTTTCGTGGTACTAGATAGTCATTATTCTTATCACAATAATAATAATATCATAAAAGCTCTCGCTTTAATTAGTTTCAGTACAATAAAAACAATCTAAATATTTTACCCATTTCGTTTTAACGCGATTCCGTCGCTGGATAAAACAAACAGAGTCTTTGAACTTGTTTATCAAAAATCTCATTCTCGTGTGCGCCGCCATTTTGTGTGCAACTCCTAAAAGCGTCCGCGACTCACAATAACTTGTTGTTATTGGTTCCGTTAGTCATACGGATATTAGTCCAAGCACTCGAACATCCTTAAAATAGCGTGCTTGGCGATCAAATTACATTTTATTACTTTTAAGACATTTTATAATGACTTATTTATCATTCAAGCTACAATGACCCTCTACGGTTTTTTCCCCCCTCAACGTAATCTGATTAGTTTACTAAAATATTTGTATGTATGTATTGATTATCGCACTCGTTTGTCATAAAAAAATGATGTAAAAAAAATACGTAGTTTAAATATCGTTCATGTTTTTATTTTTAAATAACGAAATAATTTCGGAAATAAATTCCGCTGTGACGTGCTTTTAACAAGCTAATAAACTACTTCCGGTGTGTTTCTAGCACTTTCCTGCGCGTGACCTCCACTTTCAGAGTGCGTGTGGGATTAAAAAAAAGTTATTTCTCGCCTGTAAGGAATTTTTTTATATATAAACTTTAATCATGGTTCACGAAAGAGAAATGATCATACACGGAGATCCTGAGGTAGGACTTCATGTTTTTATTTACGCATAAAAAAATAAAAATAAATAAAAATAAAAAAAAGTTATAAGCAAGAATTAACCCATTAAATCCCCAGTAAATTAAATGTCTTTTCACATTTTTTTTTCTTCAACAATAAATAAATAAATAAATAATAACACATTTCAAAATAAATAAATATCTTTTCAAAACTGTTTAGGAAAAGATATAGATAGATTTCAGATATATAGATATTTTTTTTATTCTTGGTCATAACCAGGAAACTACAGGCAAAAAAATAAAATCAAATAAATAGAGTGAAAAACTCAAAAGGTGAACGCAAATTTATTTAAACACAATTTGTAGTGCACGGAAGAGACAAGTCTAATTAGAATGCATACAGCACACTTGTTTATATGCTTAATGAAGTGATTAATTGAAGTAATGACATGCTTAATTGTGGGTGTATCTGTATTTAAGTAATCCCCGATAGTGTTCAGCATCACCCGAACGTCTGACTGTTTTGAAATGTTATATTAATTAGAAACTTTGCAACACTCATTTTTTTTCTACAATAAATAAGGATGACGCTCCAGCAGAGGAAGAGGAGCCAGAGGAAGAGGAGGAGGAAGAGGAACTGGTGGTAAGTTGTCATTGAGTGACAGGAAGCTGTGTCCAACACTATATCAGACCTGGAGCCACGCTCACCGTGTCTCTGTGTGATCAGGACCCGTTAGAGACGGTGAGACAGACGTGTGAGGGGACGGAGCACTGTGTACACACACGGCACAAGCTGGAGGCGTGCGAAGCCCGGGTGAGCTCACGGCCAAACACGGCGGAAGACTGCACCGAGGAGCTGTTTGACTTCCTGCATGCACAAGACCACTGTGTAAGTGCTTTACGTGTGAATCTATGTAAGATATTTAACTGTACATATATAGAATTGTATAAGACTTGTCCGGCTCTTCACAGATCTGAAGGATCTGATGTCTGAATATATATGCGCTGTTCTGATGTGATCGAAAATACTATAAGCGTCAGCACTTGGAAGTACAAAGCCATGCCTCCTTTGCTGGGACTGACACTGAGGACACGCCTCCCCTGACTAAAAAAAAAATGTTTTGTACACTTAATCTGGTTACGAGCTTTACAATCTTGAAGTGCAGGATTTTCCTGTATATACATTTAATTTGCATCATTATAGTTTAGTTTGTTTTCTGTAATTTGTTCATAATCATTCCTAATTTGTTTTGTTTTCCAGGTCACACAGAAGCTCTTCAGTTTATTAAAATGAGCTGCACTACCCCCTACCTCACGGTTTAATACACTTATTCAAGAAGCATCTTTGTGACCAGAATACCTTATTGTACATGTCAGTATGATTTTTTTTTAAAAATTTTAAAATAGATGTTTAATTGTTTTAGTTAAATTACCATTCTACATTTACAATTTATTCCATTAGTCCATTTTAATGGCGAAGTTCTCATTACTTTTTGGGCCATTGTTTAGCCAAAAACACACCTAAAAAAAACTTGTAAAATAAAAAGCAGAATATTAACACCATACCTTACAGTAACATTTTGTTTTCCTCAACACCAGTTAGCTTTTTATGGATCATTACTCCAGTTTAAAAACCAAGTTTCAAACACTTGAGCGTAAAATCTGAAATCCAAAGATACTTGCAGTTCTCCAGCGAGGCCCCAAGATGGCAGCAGAGTCAACGCCACATGAGCAGGTCACAAATGAGTTCATTTATGCTGCTTTTGTTATTAGTGACATTTTATTGAGTTTGGCAACTTTGTCCGTTATATCTTCTAGCCCTAGTGCAGTTTTACTGCCAAACGTTTTAAATAAATATATTTAATTAAAGCTTATGGTTTACATACACAAATTGTAATAGAACAAAGTTCCTTCTACTGATAAAAACAAAAAACTGGCATCACTATGCGGACCAAAATCTCAAATGTAAAAAATAATTGTACGAGGCATTGCTTCTTAAAAAAATAATTTATTAAAATCAAATACAACCAGGGATAAAAACTAAAAAAAATTCACTCCATCATGCCAACACTAACTACACAGAGTTTAATATTCTACAGCAGCACTATGATGAGGATGACATCAGAAACTGAAATCATGATAAATTAAAGCTTGATGGATCAGTTGAGTCTGGTCGAATGCACAGGATCAACAAGCTTCGTTCTCCTTGTTGCTTTTCCCAACAAAGTCATTCATGGAGGACTGTAAAACAACCACGGGGATGTAGTTAGGGTAGTATCGGGAAGGTTCTGAGACTCGTTAGCAACACCACATCCACAAACGGTTATCGGTTATACAGCCTTCTTAACACTACCACAAAACAATTAAATATTAGATAAGCATTTATCAAGACAGTAAATATACAAAAACGGTCAAGCACAGTTTAAGCCTCACCGTGAATTTTTTTTCCTCGTTAAGCAGCGTTGTAATTTTTTTGTAATCAACAATTTTCTATAATAAAAGGCTCGTACACAGGCAGGTTCCTCCAGTCAATGAAAAACAAATCTGTGCTCTGATGACTTCAAATTTAAAAAAAAAAAATAGTATTGTAAATGTACTAAAAAAAACCTTAAATCAGCAAAAAAAATTTTTTTAAAACAATTATAATAATGAACAAATAAGTTATGATTGCAGCTAAATGACATTTTTACTGATTGAACTGAACATTTTATGGCTCGGGTCATCACTAAATATTTGCCTTCATCCATTTTACATATTTCTATGCACCACCCCCCACAAATCCACTTAGATGTGGACCCGCGACCTCGGCCCGCCCTTAAATCGACTGAATAATACCGATAATGGTGTGCATGTAAAAAATAACGGCACGTGACGGGATAACTGGCCAGGTCTTATCGTTACACCTCTCTTTACCGAGCTGGACAGAGTTAAAAGTTCACTCGATCTACGTTCCCTGACGGGTTTTTTAAAAAAAATGATGTACATCTAAATCTTTTCATACAGAAGAATGGACGTTTGCTCTTTGGGGAAGATGACAAGCTGGAAAATAAAATTTCCCTTGCTGGTATAATGGGTCATTCTGAATACAGAATCGAGCTGCCTGCCACAGACGATCCATCTCCTCCCCTTATCTTTCAATTTCCCTCCTTCCTGTAGAGAAATTTTTACGGCACCACATTCATCTCCCTCCCCTCCCGTGACAGGATAACAGAGCGAGGTGGAGCTGACCTGCAGTAGAAGTCGGTCCCTCTTCAGCTTCTTGTAGAACATCAGAACGTCTGAGTTCGCGTGGACCACTCGCGGGTCGAAGTCCATGACACGAAGCCCCTCCAGACTGCGGGCTCGAGAGAGAGCTACGTAAGCCTGTCCGCTCTCAAACACACGGGCCAGAGAGATCTCCACGCAGTCCAGAGTCATGCCCTAAAACACAGCCAGCAACAACTACAGCGTGAATGCGGCTGTACGCCGTGTTAATTACACCGTAATGAAAATAATAATTAGGGGTCCAAGCACAAAAGGCGCTGGAACCTCATGGCTTTCGTTAGGATGTTTATTTTGACCGCTCCTCTGAAAAACCTAAATGACCAAATGATGCCTCTTGATGGCGCTAGAACATAAAATAAAGGGTTTTCTTCACCGGAACCAAGAGGCCCGAACCTTTTCCAGCATGACACAAAGAGCACAAAACATGCGAGCTCTATGAAGATGTGGTGTGAAGGTTGGAAGAAGGTAGAAGAACTGGAGTGTCCTGCAGAGCCCTGGCCTCCTCACTCAACATCAGCACCTGACCTCAACCTCACGAATGCTCTTGTAGCTGAACGACCGCCCCCGAATCCCCAAAATCTACTGGAAATTCTTCCCGGAAGAGTGGAGCTTATTCTAAAAGACTACAGGAGAATAAATCTGGAACGAGATGTTCAACAAGCACACATGGCTGTGATGGTCAGGGGTGCACATACTTGTAAATAACGAGGGGTCATACGAGCCTCCGTCGCCCCGTTTAAACCAGGACCAAACGATGAGAAGCAAGAACGATACACTTCCATCTGTAGCTAATAAGCACAATTACCCCGAGCTCCATCTCCAGCCAGCTCTGGCTAATTGAGAGCCATTAGTGCTGGTGGCACACGGCCTGGAGGCACTGCTGCTGTGAGAAATAACCAAACACCGATCTGCAATCTACACTAATGCTAGAACATGCTGCAAATGAGCGAGTCACTGAATCTGATTTTACACAAACAAAAAAAACAGATATGGACAGTCAAGACGTCAGCGAGGGGGAGAGAAAAGAAAAACAGGACCGAAGAGACACAGATGCTATAGCGGTGCGTCAGGTATAAATCAGTGGCTTGAAGTGATCGGATTCGAGTCAGAAGAGCTCTCACTTGACTCTTGTGGATGGAGATGGCCCAGGCTAGCTTCAACGGGAGCTGCTGTCGGCTCAGGTACAGGCCTCCCGCCGCTTTAAACGTCCAGCGCTCGCGCTTCATCACTTCTACAGCACCGCACAGGAAGCGCACTCTCGGGAGGCCTGATGGAGCGAGAGCCAGATACAGGACATGCAGATGATTAGATTACTACATTAGAAGATTGGATTAGTCCAGGGACAGCTGGAGGAGGGAGAAGAATAAAACACAGCGATAAAAGTTAGAGCGTTATCTATACGGAAGTTGTCCTAACGTACGTTGTTTTACAGCACGACGGACGGACACGTACTGAAACGCCTTTCCACTTCCGGGGTCATGCACTTGTTAGGAAATAAATCAACAACAGGAACGAAGCCATGAAGTGGCGTTACTCTCGCCACTCCAAAGGTGATTATTTTTGTTTAAAGTCCACAGCAATTTGGCAACGATTCATCAACCTTTTAGTAAAAAGTTGTGTAGATGTTTGCATGAGCCAAACCAAACTCAGATTTTATGCCAGATTTACAAAATATTCACGACGAAGCTGATTTTTTATCGTGTTTATCAGCTGTGACGTGCATGTAAAGCATGTTCCTAGCACAGCTCATTTGCATGTAGCGACGCCCACAGAACTCCATAAAAGGTCAAAGTGTACAGGCAGCGGGGAGCACAAAATGAACACTCAGGGTAAAGACTGAACGGCAGAACTGGAAGTTATTTTGACGCACTTCTGGTTTATACCTTGATTTCCTGGTAGGAAGTCAACCACGACACCTCTCGCACCGTTCACCAGCCCTCTGTGGACATCCAGGTTCTTAGTCAGCATGACCTAAACGATAAAACGAGTTATTCAGTCGTTTAAAACTTTAAATCGTTGCCCTGATATAAAACGAGCTTCGATAGCGTGCTAGCTCCGAACCTGAGCTCCCACTTTCAGCTGTAACGTCTGACCCGCTGGACTCTGTGCGTCGATGGTTTTAACCAACATGGGGTCACTGTCCAGCGCCTCAAACACACGTAAGGGTCCTAAAAGCAGAGCGTGAGATTGGAGAATATTTTTGGAATCGCACTATTGATTCAACCTCCTGGAACATCAGCACATCAACACCCGAGAGGAAAGGAGTCACTGTGCACAGCTTGAGACGGTTCCAACACACCTGGTAGCTGCTTGAGTTTGTTCTCGTTAGTCAGCTCCACGTCGTCCTTGTGCGTGCACAGCCTGGTCGCTACGATACCGTCCCGCTCGATGGGGTTACTGGCGCTCTTCAGGAGCCGGGCAGAGACTTCCTCAGTGACTCTGAAGGAGAGAAACGAATAAAAAAAAAAACCTCAAACAAGACAGGAAGTACTGGGGTCACTCGACGAGGCGATCGACTGCATGGGAAACGACACCGAACACGGCTGTATACGGGTTTGGATACCTGCCCACTCGGATGGCCTGCAGCAGCGAGATGAAGGTGCGGTCCGTCTGCCTCCGCACCTCCGTCAGCTCCATGTTCACCTGGATGCACTTCCTCCAGCTCCTCGCCTACGGAACAGCGAGCACACGGTTAACGTCCAATCCGAATCGATCGCTAGTTAACGGGAAAGCGCAACGAAACTAAAACATGAATAATTCATGTTGCCGAGCAACTAGATAAAGAGCACAAAAAACAACCCCATACAAATGGAAAGACTGAAACACTCTCGTCCTTTATCCCTTTAATTCACCAACCATTTTTAAATTGAGGAAAAAGCACAACCGTGCATGCAAACAGCGACAGAAATCCGGCCGAGTGTTTACTGAAACCGGAAAGAGACGTCTCCATTAAGCCTTTTTTTGCTTTTGTGAAAATGATTAACTCGACGTCCAGAGTGGCATTTAATAAGCCTGGTCTCTCCACGATAAAGCACCAAGCTAAGATTTAAAATGAACAAATTTCTAAAAATAAGACAGGGATGTATGGCAACTTTTAAATAAATAAAATAATAATAATAATAATAATAATAATAATAATAAATTAAATATAATAAAGTTCAGTGTTTCATGAAAATAAAAAGGAGCAAAAAAAAAAAAAAAAAAAAAGCATAAGTGTAGAAAATACATATTAATTAAAAATTCCCCCAAAATAAAATTAAAATAATTATTTATAATAATAATTATAAATATTATTTATAATTATTATATTTATGTTTCGTGAAAATAAAAAGGAGCAAAAATTTTAAAAAGCATAAGTGAAGAAAATTCAAATGTAATTAAAAATTCCCCCAAAATAAAATAATTAAAATAAATCAAATAAGCAATTAAAATAAAAAGGACAGTAAATTGAGCAAAGCAAGGAATCAAGACGTGTTTCTCTTAGAAATTAATTTGATCATAAAATAACGTACTTAAAGACAGAAGAGTAATAAGTTGGGTAAAGCAGAATTGCAGCTGAGAAACAACAACAACAACAACAACAACAACAACTAGAAAAAGCAAAACTGCTGAGTACTGTACATAAAGGTGACACAAAGCAAACCGATAATAACTAGAGATTTCAGGGAGATTTGTGTTACAGTCACGAGTCATGAGGTGCGAGAGATTTCGTACCTGGAAGCAGAAGCCGGGTTTCTCTTTTCCTTTAGTGACGGGAGGAAGCTGGAGAAAATCTCCACACACGATCAGCTGAATTCCTCCGAAAGGCTCGGAAGATCTTCTAATTGACCTACAAGCACCAAAAGCACACAGCTCATGTTATCAGGACACACACACACACACACACACACACACACACACACACACACACTGCAGCATGCGTGATGTTCAGACTCATTAATTTGTAATAAACCTCCTCGTTGTGCTGTGAGGTTTAAATCAGAAACACTCGCCCGCAAAGCAGACATTTACCATCTGATATTCATTTCAGCACATTCACCCGAGCGAGCTTCCAAGTCATTAACCTGAACCGCATAAATTAAGAAAACGGGTTTGGGGGGGGGGGGGGGGGGGGGGGGGGATTCCTGCTGTTGCAATCTCACCTGGTCCATGGAAAGTAAGTAAATAAATACATTAAATGTAAATAAAATAATAAAATAATAAATAAATAAATAAAGAACTTCACAATATAAATAAACTATAAATATTGGACGCATTATAAAATGTACAAAAACCACATTTATTAAATATAATATTAGCTAGATTAAATAGAAATAAAAGAACTAGAAGTTGCAATTTCCTGTTCTTTCTGTGGTGTGAAACATTAATGAGGTTCATTTTAAATGAAAAAAATATATATATCATAATAATAAATATATAACGATGATAAATTCACACAATGATTTATCGCTAGATGTTGAAATTTTGTACCGAATCTAATATTCTAATCTTCTCAAATGGTTTACTTTGAAATAAATTCTTTTGAAGACATTAAATGAAATCCTACTCATTTTTAAAAGTTATACTAATGTTTTGTCAGCAGTCCTATAAAATCGTAATACGCGCGGCGTGTCAGAAACGTTCATGTCTCGGCCCTGATGGAGGAGCTCTAGCAAATCTGGGTGTCCCCCTCACCCCCCACCCCCGAAACAATGTTTGGAGAATATAGAAATAAAGTCAAGAAATACTTTTCAGATTTACCCACCGCACCTTTAAACGTTACTGAACACGTTACTGAACGTAACAGCACCAAATAAATAAATAAATAAATAAATAAATAAATAAATAAATAAGGTTTTTTAAAAAGGAAAGCAAATGGAGATTAAGCCAAATGTTTAAAGTCTATAACGGTGGCAACCAGACAGGCCCGTTATTTCTTTATTTAAACACTGAAACAAACGCTCGTTCTGTAAATAAGGAGAAATGAACTTTACAACAAGGCATTAATAATAGTTGGAGGAAATGTGATGCTTCAGACACCAATTAAAACGCTCTACGTGCCTGGCGACGGACTCCAACTTGTCAAAGAACTCTGCCTCCACCATGGAGATCTCGTCGATGATGAGGTGTTTGCAGCTGGTCCAGTGCTGCAGGACTCCGGGCCGCTGTGCGAGCTCCAAACACTGCTCCAGAGGAGCCGAACCCGAGCCGATACCTGACCAATCGGAGAGCAAGACACACGAAGCATTCATAATCTTCTACTGGGATTCAAATGATAAGTTACATATTACTATTATAATTTCATCCAACCAATCCAAATCCATCCCATCCAATCCCAAATTAGTAATCCTTCCAACCAGCCCCATCCAATCCCCTTCATCCATTCAAAGATAATCATCCATCCAATCTAAACATTCATGGAGTCATCAAATCCGACCAAAATATCCATCCTCCAATCCCAATCCATCCATCCATCCCATTCCAAACATAAATCCTCCAATCCCATACTAATCATCCATCTCACCATCCAACACCAATCCTACATCCATCCTGAAAGCCCAACAAATCCAATCCTCCAGCCATCCAATCCCAAGCATGTCCTCCAACCCCACACTAATCCATCCATCCAATCTAACATCCATCCTCCAACCCCCATTCCAATCATACATCCTCCAATCCCACACGAATCATCCATCCGTCCCTCCATCCAATCTAAACACCCATCCTCCAACCCCAAACAAATCCAAATCATCCATCCACCCAATCCCAAACATATGTCCTCCAACTACATGCTCTCCATCCATCCATCATCCATTCATTAGCTCAAACATGGTGAAATCTGACCTGCGAAACTGTGTAATGTCGTCCCTCCTATATGACAGGCCGCTACACCGGTGCTGGCCGTGGCGTATGTGCTTTTAGGAGGCAGCGATCCCACAATCCTTTTCAACAGGAAGGACTTCCCCGTACCTCGGAACACAAATCATTGCAGAATGTTAGTGTGTTAGTTAGGCCCTGTCCAAAATAACACACTCGTGCTTGTCATTTTTTTTGAAAATTAGATAGTCGTGACATAAATGTGTGACCATGTGCATGAACTAGATCATAAGACACATTTTCCCCCTGTGATCCAAACGAAAGTACAATTACTTCTTCCTACATCTAAAAGTCTTCTGATTTTTGACGTCACTGTGCAAGCCACAGATTTAGGATTTGAGACAGGGCGACAATGTGTAAATACCTGCACTTCCAGTGAAAAACACATTCTTCCCGCTCAATACTGCATTCAGAACCGCCATCTGTTCCTTGCTGAGTTTCTGCGCAACTGGCAACGTGAGGACAGGCTTCTTGTGAGGGTGGAGAGCTTTAACCTGGAAAACCGAGAACCAGAAACCGGGTTTGATCTTCAGACCAAACTAAACGACTCATGAGACATGTTCGGTGTGTGCGAGATGTTTGCTTCTTTAGGTTTGCATTGAAAATACGAAGCTGAAATATGCATCCAACATGTAACGGACGCAGATAAGCTCCAGCTTAGCGTCATGGACTAAATCAGATTTGTGGAGCTGCTCAGTGTCTGCCTGACTTGTGTTTCCGGACTCTGTACGATACCTTACTATCTACAAACCTGGACAAAAAGACATCAGAGATGAAAACGGTCTTAGCTTTATCTTAAAGCACAGTGTAGTGTCAGCTCACACCACCACTGAACTCAGGTAGGGGGGCGTGGCCTAAAGTCTGAACCTGATCCAGATCAGGTAGCACGTCTCCCTATTCAGACAGGATTAGGTTTACACGTGGAAGTCGAGGATGTGTTTTATCCCTTGATTACGTCCATAAGTGGGAGATTAACGTCTGATGTGATCTTAAAGCAGTGATCATACCGGGCTGGCGTCTCCGTCCGCTCGGGGTCGTTTGACCCGCTGTCGGCCGTCTGTTCTGTTCACAGCTCTCTCGGTCAGTGCTTTCACCTGCACCGGGGCGTTCACTTTGCTCCTTAACTCGTTGGCTTTCTGGATGTCCTTCTGCTGCACAGGGCTGATGATCTCGAAGCTTCTCGGGACACCCGCCCGCATCCGGGCCCTTTCGCTGACAGGGTTAGTGCCCCGTGAGGCTTCGTGCTTTATACTCAGGGTCTTCAGGAAGGTTTTCAGTCGGTCAGGCGGACAGTCAGAGATCAGGACCTGCGCGTTGCTCTGCGGGAAGTTCACCGTGCACTTGCCGTCCTTGACAAACCGCATGAAGAGCCGGAAGTCACTACGTAAAGCAAAGTTCTCATGGGCTCCGCCACGGACGTCCTGAACGCGCAGCACCAGCTCCCGGAACTCGTCCCGGCCCAGAGTGACCGTGGCACGGCGGAGAACCCGGCGCTGAACCCCATGACCTGCTGATGCTCCGCTCGCACGCTCTACTGCAACACTGCACTCCAGTCTCGCACCGTCCTCCGCGTGCAACATCCTACCACAACGAACAGTCACTCGAGTTTACACCGTATACAGAAAAGTACACAAAAACTAGATTTCATTTCTGCATCTTATTATTATTCCTTTATTTAACCTTCAGTGCTCCTAAACATGCCTGAATATTTTATACAATATATAATTACTGAAAATAAACCCCCGGCATTTAACACCTTCTCCCTCAACACACCTGAAGCTCAATCAATCAATCAATGGCTTGATAATGATCCGACTTAAACCTTTTAAATTACACCGGTGTAGAGAATAAGTACATTTTATTTGCTCAACAAACACATTTGTTTAATATTAGTGCATTCTGACACACAACCTAATCTTCTTAGTAGGTGAGAATTATTGTGTTGCATTAAACATTAGCTATTGAAGATTTCATATTGACATTAATATATGAATTAAACATTAAGAAACATGGAAAGATTAAGTCTTTCTTTTTTTTTTTTTTAAACAGTGTATTCTTGTTTTTGATTCATGGTGTCTACATGGACAGCTCACTAAGTGATATTTAAACATAAATAGAAAAGAAGTCATGTTCACCATACAAATGAGAAGTTTATATTAATTTGTAATGATACAATTAATATTAGGACAAGGGTACGTTTTGTTCCATTTATTCATGAAAGGGGTTTGATTGTGTTTTTAAAAAATCCACCAAATTCAGCATCAGGGGGATTTAAATAGATAAAATACGCATTTATAGCTTTGCTATTTTTATCCTGGGACGTTTAAAAATGATATGTTTTAAGTCGTTCAAAGTGTAATTTTGTAAACAAACGACAACAAAGTGATAAACTCACCCGGCTCGCCTCGGTTCACTTCACCGCAGCAAACAAACACACGCCGCAAATTTCAAACTGAAAGCTTTAAACCGGAACAGCCAATCAGATCGGGGCATTTAAACACACAACCAATCAACGTCAACTTCCGTAAAAAAAAAAAACGAGGCGCAGCTACGTCATCGGCGGGCAAGGGAGCTGGTTGCCAGTTCCGTGGGTTTTCTTTCCGAATTGACTTTCATTTAAAAACATTTTAAACAAAGTTTTGTTTGTTTGTTTCTAGGGTTTGGGGATGTATATTTTCCTCATATACAATTTACTGTGTTTTTAATGGTTACTTACATTTTCAATGCAAAAACAATATTTATAGCCTATTTTTGTTGGACTGTGTTTATAATTATGATTAACAGGGATATTCAGATACTGTATAGAACATGCACATTCAATTAATAATAATAATAATAATAATAATAATAATAAATCCATAGTAGACTATTTTTAAAAAATAAGACTGTTCTTAATGTGTGTCACTACTTCTCCTAGACACTCTACATATATAAAAGGCTAATACGAGACAATTTTACAACATACAGGCCTAAATTTAGGAAAAATAAATTTTTTAAGACTGCTTCAGGAAAATTGAATAGAAAATGAGCAGGTTATTTAATGAGAGAGAGAAAGAGAGAGAGAGAGAGAGAGAGAGAGAGAGAGAGAGAGAGAGAGAGAGAGAGAGAGTTATTTTGATGCAAATCATATGCCTATATAGTCATCATACTAAAGTAGCCATCTTTTATTGAATTTTTGTTTTATTTTTGCTCTGTTTAGTCATATCAGTAGTTCCAGTTACACTGCATTAATTTCTGGAGGGAGGGGGAATGTTACAACTAGATTGTTTTTCCTGTTACCTACCCTTTGTAGTACCTCCAAGTACCCCTAGGTACCCATTTGAGAAACACTGGTGCAAGCAAGCATATGTTAATCTGTTATACACACGTCATCAATAAGTGACGGGACATCAGCGAGCGAGGACGCCTCGTATGACCTCGGATTTGTCCTGCCCTCGTGTCCTGCGATGAGCTACGATGCAAAGAAGGGAAGTGAGGAAATAAAATAACGAAATGAGAAAGACCCGTGGGTTCTAATTACCGTAGTCCCCTTCACGTCCTAATCTGGTCACTCGCTTCCATCGCTTAAATAGTGGTGACAGGAATTTGAGACACGTCCAAAAGCTACCATTTCATTTCACTGTAATTAAACCCAAAACCCGAAAAAGCAACCCGCCGGCTCTCTCTTTCATATACTGATACCATTGCATGAGACCAGGGATGCATGTTTCTCAGGCACATTTCATTTTTCACACGTCTCCTACAGCCTAACCACGAAGGAGGACCACAAGACGAAAACCAAAACGCACACCATAAAATAATAATAAACGCCGCGTTCAGTTCTGGAACAGTGTGTGTTAGGATGAGATAAGATAACGATTAATAACCACTAACCCTAGCACACCAACACCAGCATTAACGCTGACAGAGCATCAAATTATAACGACAGCCACAAGCAGCAATAAAACACATAGTGCTGTGCTCCTATGGGAAAATAATTCATAAATGGGATGGTGTGACGAAGCAGAGTTACTGCCAACCATCTCAACATGTTTTATTCCTCTTATTCCAAACAAACAAACAAACAAACAAAAAAACCTCAAGCTGCCATGTTTGTCTAGCAAACAAAAGAACACGGTCTGAATGCTATAATGTTGGAATAACAGGACTTTTGCCATCCATTGCCCCATATGTCATGATAGATAGATAGACAGACAGACATACAGAGAGATAAACAGACATACAGAAAAATAGATAGGCAGACAGTCAAGCAGGCATACAGGGAGACAGACAGACAGACAGACAAATAGATAGGCAGGTAGACAGACAAACACAGAGAGATAGACCTGCAGACACACAGATAGATAGGCAGACAGACAAGCAGGCATACAGGCAGACAGACAGACAAATAGATAGGTAGGCAGGCAGGCAGACAGACAGACACATAGAGAGATTGGTAAGCAGGCATACAGACAAACAGACAGACAGACAGACAAATAGATAGGCAGGCAGACAGACAGACACAGAGAGATCGATAAGCAGGCAAACAGACAGACAGACAGACAGACAGACAAATAGATAGGCAGGCAGACAGACGGATAGGCAGCAATCAGATAAGCAGGCAAACAGGCAGATAGACAGAATACTGGATTTTATATTAAATGTTATTAGATTGCAAGGCAACTTGTCAGATCATTTAGAGAATGATGAATGTGCTGAATCACCGGCATGTTTACAGCTCTCGTGATATACGGCAGCACTCACTGAAGCTGATAGAGTATATATTTGTTCCTCATCGTAAACGCATTCAAATTCCTAATTAAAGTTCCAGCAGCTCTACACTTCAAACAGGATGGGCATTTGATTGTATTTTTTGATTTAGAGACAGTACATGCAGTCGTTGGTGGGCTGCGCATTTCGTCATCACGGCTCGTTTTGCGTAGACAGATGTGAGAATTTCCAGGAATGCTTCGAGTGTCGCACCATTAAGCTTCAACAGCGTGCACAGTGAGGCCATCAGTCACGGCCGTGACACGGGAGAGAGAAGAGGGCGGGGCCTTTAGACCTACAAACAACACATTTTCATCTATTTCCCTTGCTTCTCTCATTTGTCTCTCCTTTACAGGGAGCAAATGCTTTTTATATGAGCTGCTCGGGTCAGCGGAAACTTTATTTAAGGGTCATTAGATCTAGGTTTTTTCCTGCATGGAGATAAAAAGGCTGACTGTGCCACCCAATTAGATAGATAGATAGATAGATAGATAGATAGAGTTTTACTGTATATTGTAGTACACTATATAACGTGCAGTATTGTAGTTCACTATACACTTGTGAAATTCAGCTATCTGGTTATTGAAAATGTTCTCATACGTCTTCCTAATTATGTGAAATACTTCCAGCAATGCTTTTTTCTGTGACATATCCGTATAGGAAATATAGGATAATGTCTCCTTATCACAGACTGCAGTCACCCTCATTTATTAGTGACAGGAATATTGCTGAAACAGAGAGTTGCGTAACGATGGAAATCACTCTGGCCTAATGATTGAAGAACACTCTGTTGTGTTGATGTATTTGACGGGAAGGCAGCGGTAAATGGGCCGGATACCGAGGACACGCCGCGTTAATGAAGTCCCCCGTTCATGTTTACTTCATTTGTCACATTGAATAATGAGCCGTCGCACCGGGAACACATTATTAACATCACTGCTTTCTAAATGCGTCCCGGAATAACAAATAAGATCCGCGTATTGTATTCGATTTTTATGGAGATTCAAACAAATAGCACATTTCGGCTCATTTGTAAGCTCGAGGGCTTTTTCATGTCTTCAAAACGGGACAAAAACTAAACGGAAATGGATCGTGATACTAATGGAGGGCTAAAACAAAGCCACCTAATAATCAGGGGGGAGAAAAACTAACAAATGTTGTCGATCAAGACATGCTTGTGGTGCTAACAAGTAATGAAAGCTTATTGCTACCTGTTTAGCTTTAGAAAAAGCAGAGTAATGCAAAAAACTATAGTATTATCTAAATACTTTTGCCTGTACACATTAGGCCACGCCCCCTACCTGAGTCTGATGCTGGTGTTCAGTAAAACCAAAGTATAGGCGTCTGTGAAAATGCTCACGTCCCAGTACTCAAGAACACCAGGAAGTGTTCTTGATTCTCCCCAAAAAGCGAGAGTGCATCTTTCGGTAAATTGTCAACGAGAACATCCCATGGTTCGTTGAGACATGGTGGCGGACTCAGCTCAGACCCATAACCGTACGTTCTGTAAGCTCTCATATTAATTAAATGGTGCATGTAAAACATTTTGACCCAACTTGAGTGGTATTGCTGTCAGCTCTGTTTTTTCGGTACAAACAGCACGTATTATGAAAGTTGTTTGCGATGGGATCGTAAACGCACTCCTCTGTTACAGCGCCAAAACCCCGACTGTGACGCTGAGCGACCTCACGATGCCGTCGGAGGACGAGGTTAACTGGAAGCTATGAGTTCAAAATGTATAGTGCATACAGTGGATCTAAAAAGTCTACACACCCCTGTTAAAATGGCAGGTTTGTGTGACGGGAAAAAAAAAAATCGAACCCTGGATAAATCATGTCAGAACTTTTTCTACCTTTATTGAGAAATTTCAACCTATTCATTAAAGTGAGAAACAATAAGAATCATTTTAAGGGAAAGAAAAATAAAAAAATGTATAATAACCTGGTTGCATAAGTGTGCGCACCCCTAAACTAATACTTAGCTGAAGCAGCTTCAGATTTTATCACAGCATTCAGTCTTTTTGGGTACGAGCCAATCAGATTGGAGCATCTTGACTTAGCAATATTCTTCCTTGTAAAAGCGTTCTAACTCGGTCAGATCTCCCGTACACGGCCCTCTGCAGGTCACCACACAGATTTTTGGTTGGATTTAGGTTCTGGACCGTTCCAGAACCTCGGACTTGTTTTGGCGAAGCCGTTCCTTTGTTGATCTGGAGGTTTGCTTCGGCTCGTTCACAGCGCTGCCACGTTCCCAATAATAAAAGGGTGTGCACAATTATGCAAGTATTGGAAGTTTTTATTTTTCATTTTTCCCCCCTCAAAATAAAAACATTTCCGGGTGTTTGTGACTTGATGTTTATATGTTGCAATGTGAAAAAGGTTCATATAAGTGTAAACTTTTTATATCCACTGTACATTCGAGGTTTACAATACAGATATGTTATTTTACGGTCATTCTAACATGACTACAACTCATTTTTTTCTGTACTGTTCCTTTAAGATGACGCTTTTTTTTTTTCTTTCTATTTCAGGCATTGGAGCTACACAGCGAGTATTAGAAAGTAAAAAATTGAAAAGGAAAAGTAAGGCCTGGTGTCGGTGGAAAGGTCAAACGATGAACATGTTCTCTAGAGAGCGATGACCTTTATGGAAGAAAGGTTCTTTTAACTCTTCGTCCGTATAATTGATGTAAAATCTTTCGTCTTCTTCCGTAATTTTTTCCTTCACCGTGATTCGTCTTTTCCACTTAGAGGTCGCGCTCTTTCGGTTTCTGGCTGGCTGTTTCGTGATTTTACCGCACGGACAAATGAGTTTTCAGCAAACTGAACAGACAAAAAAAAAAAACGAGGCTTTCCAGGTGAAAAATGATTCTGTAACAGTAACTTAAGGAATTCTGCTGTCTCTGCGTTGGCGAAATCTGATAACGTTCTCAAATGACTGTGTCTGTTATTAACAGTGAAGGAGGCGTGGTCTGTCTAATCGTCAGTTCCAAGAAAGGAGGCGTGGCCTCTGCGTCTTAAAGTGGTACTGAAAGGAGGTGTGGCCTCTGTATCTAAAAATTGAAATGAACTCTTACAAAGGCCACTCCTCTTTCTCACGCCCGGGTAACATTTCTATTTAGATTTTCACAATTCTATGCAAATGACGTATGAGAAATAATCGTTTGGATTTGTCACAGTAAAGCAAGAAAAAAAATCCAAACGATGGCTCGAATGATTCCTGGGACCAATCCTACGGGGCGCGTGGTCCGACGTTTCCTCAGTCCCTCACTCGCCACTTTGGTTTTTTATTCCTATCTGCCAGTCGAATTAAGAAAAAGAAATGAGTAAAACAAACGTCTCGAAATAGGTTTAACAATCTTATTAATGATATCATCAAAGAAAGCGCTAAATAAATTTGACAACATTCAAGACATATTCACTTGGTAAGATGTCGGTTTTTGCAGTGTTCAAGACCTCCGTCACGTTCTCCTCTGTTCGTCCTCCTCTAAAAACGAGTGAAGGTCGAGGAGACGAGCTGTGCGAGACACGTCTGTACTGACTGTGATCATACGGTGAAGGAGGATTGATTAGCGGAGATGGTGACGGTGGTGGGAATCCGTCCGTACGTTTGCACGAAACTGTGCTCCGTCAACAGGCAGTGCATATGTGCAAGATATCTGGATGTGTGTAATGGTAGTTTAAAAAAAAAATAAAAAATCCTTTACAAAATGGATTCATTTCTAAAAATTCTCCGTTTTGTTTGCGTTACTCTGATATCTCTAATGCAGTTTATTCACAGTGCATTGCTGACAGATGTTTCGGCATGGCACTTGTGATTTCCCGTGTGTGTGTGTGTGTGTGTGTGTGGGTGGACTATATTTATGGACTCACTCGATCATTAGCTACTGTACGGTAAATGTCACAGAGCTATATATCTGACGGTATGAAAATGTGCACTAGAGGGCTGGAGATTACATTCGATCAATAAATCTCAGACAGATGTGAGGCTGTGCTGTGGAGAGAGAGGAACAGGCATGAGGAACAGAAAATAAAATAAAATCAAGCCTCGGGTTACCAGTCAGGGCCGCACGAGATCAATTAAGGACATTTTCAGTAAAGGAGAAGGCGTCATAAAGCCCAGAGCTTTGGAGGGATCTTTTATTTGATTTTTTCCCTCCCATAGCAGTGCTGCTGAATTAACCGTGTACAACTATTCTGAAATGAAACCCGTGAACAAAACGCATTCGTCTCCCGCGGGGCGCGGTAGCGTTCATTCCGTCCTCACGAGAGCGAATCCTAACGACGCCATAAAGACGGCTTCCAAAGACGTTCCGCGCGTCTCAAACCGACCACGAAGCCTTCGATCCTCTCAAAACCGGTAAGCTTCACGTGACAGCGGAGAACCCGCGTGTTTTCCTTGGCTTTTTGTCCACGTCGACACGCAGTTCACGGTCTCTACGGCCCTGACGGTAGCGCGGCTACGGATCGTGGGTTTATATTAACGCGCTCGTTCTAATACGTTCGTTTCCATAGTAACGGCTCATTCGCAGGGGCTCGTGCAGCTGATGCTCCACATGAACGGATTTTAAAAATCGCTGATATGGTTATAATGATCATGGTTATAAGGGAGATTTTTTTTTTTTCTTTTTTAAATGAGATTTACGTAAGGAGTCTGCAGTGTCAGCGCTTTATAACAGTCGGAGAAGTTTACAGCTTGCATGTCGTAAGCTGCAGGGGTTTTTTTTGTTTTGTTTTTTTGGTCTTATTTACTTCAAAAGAGAGAAAGAAGAGAGGGAGAGGCTGATGAGGGAACGATTGTTTATACAGTAACGTAAGTGATGCTTCACGGACATTCGACAACATCAGATGTGACTATAAACCGCTTTTTTTAATTAAAAAAAAAAAAGTGCCTTTTTTAATTAATCGCTGTGAATAAATTGCAGTGGTGTAAAAGGGACGCAGACAAGGACGGATCTGAACTAAAATGTCAAATCGGGGCTAGTGAACGAGTCAGCGATTTCATAAACTTTCTTAAATTTAAACAGTAACCTAGAAATATTCAAGATATTAAATATTCAAGGAGACGGGGAAAAAAAAACGCATTCTCTGTTTTAAATTTTGGCCTCAGACTGTTGGACGGCGCCGTATACGTGTCGGGTCAGCTCTCAACGTTCGGCAAAAAGAGTCGATTCACAGAGCTGACTCGGGCACAAACGACACGTCTCTACCAGACATTCTATTAAAAGAACGACCAAGACGTCGTTTTCTCGCCTTTCTAAATGTCTTTGTTCTCACTCGGGGTCGGATCGTTTATGCCTTTCAGGCCGGTGAAGTGCAACGTCGAAATCCATGACGATCGCGCCGTCTCATGGTGGACTTCTCATGAAGACGTGTAATCAGCAAGACTGACGATCTTTCGATTCGCCTGTATTCTTATTGGACAAAAGCGTCTAACTAATGAAAGGCTGTACGTGTCCAGCTTCAGAAATGCTAATCACCCGAGGTTTTAACATCTACTTGTATGCCAGCACATGCTTTGCTAATGAACAGGTAGACTATAGAAATAGACATACTCAAACAAAACCCCATAATACTATGACGTGCGAAACTAATGCCCACACCGGCGTCTGAGGAGATAACACGGAGCTGTTAAATCCGCACTGCGGATTAACAGTACTTTTGTTTGCTCTGTGCTGATAAAAGGTCAGTGGAGGTTTGATTTGTTGCACCGCAAACTCCATTTTGACAAATTGCACCACGGACGTGGAAAGAGAAAAGTCTGCTGTTACGTAAGCCTCTGTGAATAGCCGTCGAATCGGGTCACGGAGACCGAGAGACGGTTTGAGGTTCACGGTGGAGAAGCAGCTCGGGGAGGAGAAATCTGAGAATGAAACTCAGCGTTCGAGGCCTTTTTGTTGTAAACATCGCTAACAGCTAGCTAACAAAGCAAAGCAGGCTGGAGATAAAACAGTAAAACGGTTCCCTGGAGAAGTCAGCGTGGTCACGACGAGGGCTTCCGTCGTCATCTCATCAATCATTCAAACCTTTCCTGTTGGTATTCTGACTCACTTGTTCATTCGGGTCGTCGTTAAAAGGGGTTTTGGTGACATGTAGCCCAGTGCAAACATTAGCCTTTCTCTTTTTCAATCCATCCACATCTAAAATCCTGCCCTGAAGTTTGGAGAGTGGGTTATAAATTCCATGATTTCCCTGATATCCACACGCCCTAGCTACAGAACGTCTATCAAACCATCCACTGGACAACAAATCTGACATTTCTGGACAGAAATGCTTCTGTATAAATTATAAAACGTTGTGTTGCTTATTTGATGTACCAAAGTTCTGTTTACTGTTTTTTTTTTTATTTTTTTTTTTTAAAGTATAACCATGATTTCATCTCATCCTGTCAGATCTCATTCATTTAAATCTCATTCATCTTCGCTTTGGATAAAAGCGTCTGCTAAGTGAATAGATGTAAATGTAATGTAAATATGTATAGAGACATTACGAAGGAAAATAAAGCTGGGCAGGAACTCACAGAGATCGTCGATGATTCTGCTTAGTCTGCATAGCTAATCTGAGACGCGAACAAAGATAGTACAAAAGCACGAGCACTTAACATGTCAAGCATGTCATTTAATTGAGATTAACTAGGCAGTTTTAGAAGATCTCACTGGAACTAAAAATTTTTTTTTTTAAATTTCAGGACAGGCCACGCCCACGACAGACAAATTAATCAAACTTGTCAGTTGCTAGTGTGAACATATAGTAAAAGGGATCATTACAACACGATACGCTCTGAGTGGTGTTCGTTTATGGCATTTTATAGCATCGGTCTGTGATTTAGTGTCTTGTTTTACTGCTGCCATAAAGACATCTGGAAATTCCTCTAACTTCCCTCTGCCATAAACATGTGAATTCATTCTATTCCGATACGTGTCGACTTCAATGTCGGATTTTGTTTAAGTGGGTAAGCATAATGTCTCACCTCGTGTTGTGAGTGGAAAACAATAAATCAGCTGCGATTAGTCCTCGACTCTAGCAGGAACTCTGCCAGGGACTTCATTATCTGATGAACTTGATGCGGCAGACTTGAAGCGACGTTCAGGAGCAGCATACGTGTCTGTTGTCTGAACACTGGTCACGGAGATCACTAATTGCCCCGTCCTTAACACACCAGTTCCTTTCAGTTCCGCCGAAGACGCAGGCTTTTTAATTGGACGATCTTTAATATCGAGGAAGCATCACTTCATGTGGAACTCGGCTGGATCCCATTAAAGTACAAAATATCGCTGTAATGCACTGGAAGGGAGCGCATGATGCACTTAGGTTGAAATGACTCTAAAGCCGGGTAAAAGCATCGCTCGCTTCGGGGTTTTTTTTTTTTTGACCGCCGTGGCTTTAATGGAGTTAATCAAGCAGTCCTTGTTTCCATTTCAGTCTGATTATCCAGACATATATCACTCACAAACCAGGCTTATCAACTCCCTGACGTATCTATGATCCAATTATCATTGCAATTATAACGATATGCAACGTTTTTATTTGAAATCGCGGAAACGTGACACATAAAACTTCCGACAGATCTCATAAAAGATAGTTTATACCCAAACAAACCGATCGACCGAATCGTATTTCCTCCTCGTCGCCAAAAGCAGACGCCATTATAATAATTGAAGCTGAAAGATTTTGAGATGATGTAAGTCACTAAATGACAGCACACACCCACACACACTCACTCATGCCTTTACATCACCCAAGTGAAAAGTCCCATGTGTCTTTGTGACCTCAGTGACATTGCTGTTGCCAGTTCTCTCGCTAATTAGAGACCTTCCCCCTGGAGAGTTCCACTCTCAACATCAATTCGGAGAAAAATCAAACACTTTTTTTTTTTTTACAGCATTCTGGCAGACGCCCTTATCCAGAGCGGCTTAGATTTATCTCGTTTAAATAACTGAGCAGTTGAAGGTTAAGGACCTCGCCCAAGGGCCAACAGTGGTAGCTTGGTAATGCTGGTAATGCTTGAACTCCTGACCTCCTGATCAGTAACCCAGAGCCTTTAACCTCTGAGCCTACACTGCTCATCTTTCCCGCCTCCTCCAGATTTCCGGATCACCCAAGACAATTGCTAACAACTTTTTATCGATCTTTTAGTGAAGTTGTGTATGAATGTTTTCCCCAAACTGAACAACAAAAAAATAAATCCCTACTGTATTTACAAAACTAGTCGATTTTTTTTGTACACGAGTCCGTTTGTACGTTTGTTTACATTTAGCCCCGCCCACAAGACTCCAACATAAAAGGGAAAGTTCACAGACAGTTGAAAATAACAAAATGGCAACTAAACGGACGTTCAACAACACATATCTGTGACACTTTATACCTTACTCCTTCGTTCCGGCGTTCAGGAGCCGTGTGATGAGCGTTTGCGATAATCTTCCACGCCACGCCACAACACATCACAACACACCACCCGCTGTAGCCATCAGCCTCCACAACAACGCAATCTCAGCCAAACCCCATCTGCCTGACACACACGAGAGAACTCGGGATCGCCTTCTGCGCAACATCTTATAGCATCCGTGTGAAAACGTCTCCGCTGAGGCCCGTTTCTGAAAACCAAACTGCAATAACGATAGCGCGAAAGGCGTCAAGGCTGAGATTTAAACCTGCAGCCAGTTTTTCCCTTCTCCTTCCTCTCTCATCACAACTTTAGAGCGTCTCTCTTCACCCGGGCTTGAGGGAACGTTAACGTGTCCGGATCCCGAGTGTGTAGGAGGTGGACTGTAGTTTAGCTTCATTATTATTTTTATTTATTGCTGTGTGAGCACTGAAGCTCCATGATACAGTCCAGTCTCAGTTTTTCCTTCAGTTTTACTCAAAAAAAAAATCCAATACAATGGATCAAGTAGCGTCAGAGCAGCTCTTTCAGTCAGTTTCACGCTTTCTTCCTCGGAGCAGATCAATAATAAATGAGTTTCGGCTTTTTAACAATTCAGAGAGCTTCAGGGATCACTTATATATACACTATATATATATATATATCTGTGTGTGTGTGTTTGTGTGTGTGTGTGTGTGTTCAGAGAGGCACGGTCTGCATTCTAATAACGTCTGATATCAGACACTCATTTTACAGTCTTAGTATTTGTCTATTTTATTTGATTAAGTGCTTCAACGAGCCGTGATACTCGCTCTATCATTCTACATTTCTTCTGTTCCCAGTATGGACGTATTTATATACAGACATATTTTTAAAAAAACATGATCAGATTTTCATATTAACACTGCGAAGAAATTCTATCATTTCTACAATAAAAATATTGTGTTACTGTAACTGAAACTGGAGACTCCTTCCATGAAGGCTAAACAAACGTCAACCGCTAAACAAAAGTCCCTGTGAATGGGCTGCTACTACAGAAACGGTGAATGCATTGGAAAGACCGTTAAAACGATCTGTCATAACAACAACGTTAGCTAGCTAGCTTGCTGCTAACTCGAACAAACAAACAAACAAACAACAAACGTTCATGGAGGCGTCCGTGTTGTTGTTTTTGTCGTCTCTTTTTTTTTTTTTTGGAGGATGAAAATGACACTAACTCCGAGCACTTAGCACTCCTGAGTTATTTAGCTAGGCAATGCTACGTAATACGAGTACCGAAACTCACTCAATATTATCGTGTAATGTTTCGATTTAGCATGTTTGGGGTTTTTTTTTTTTTTTTTAATAGTGTAAATAGCTCTTTTAATGTGCAATTTTGAGATTGATTTAATAAACACATCAAAATTTATCGACTGTTCACGGTATATCTGGCAATAAGACTGAAAATAGCAGTTTAACTGAACAGTAATTTACTGTTATGAATATGAAACCCTGTAAATATATATATATATATATATATATATATAAAATACAGCACACCGAGTCATTCCTGTACGTTACAGAAAACATTACAGTACAAATGCTGTGAATATTTATTTATTTATATTGATTTGAGATATCGAATAGTTCCTGCTTTACATTGTATAAACAGAGGTAAAAGCCTATTTATAATAAATCTGAATAAGGAAGTCACTCCAGTTTTAATTTATTTATTCATTTTCATAGTAAGTTCATAGTTTCATTCATTTATTCATTTACATGGGATTCATATTCATAAAAAAAGTCATTCCAAACTCAAATCTGCGAAAAAAAAAAAAAAACAACGTAATAAAATAGGCAATAAGAGGATTCTGAAAGCCTTAAAAGCCCCTATTAGTCAAAAATCGAATTAAAACTCTCAGGTTGCGCATCGCTGCGAGAGGGGACAAAATTACACCACGCAGGAAATTATTACTATTAAATACTTTCTGAGACATCCATTAGAATATGATTATGCTTTTGATCAGCCCTGGGACTTTTTTTTTTTTTTCCTGTGGAAATAAGGGGAGGAGGAATGAGGAGAAAACAAAAGAGGGAAGGAGAGAAGGAGAACATGAGGTCAGACATGAGGAAATAGGAGAAGCGAATCGAAACAGAGAGAGACAGAGATACAGACACAGAGATCACTAATCTTCATCTGCGAGCATGACTGTACACCGAAAGGGCGAGAGAGAGAGGGAAAAGAGAGAGAGAGAGAGAGAGAGAGAGAGAGAGAGAGAGTGTTAAAGCCTGCAGGGAGATACACGAGTCTGGCAATTTGGTCTGACTGTTTTGCAGGATCATTAGATCTCTAAAAGCTTTATTGCGCTGCAGAGGTGATGTAATGAGCTCATCTCTCACTCCACTCAGATCCACTCCGACGTCACGTCTCTCACGCAAGTCTGTTTTCGACGTTATATCTGACGTCACGGCTCCGCAAGTCCCATTTTCCCAGTCGGGGGATATTTTACAGCTTATGGGCTGAGAGATCCTCCAACCTAGTCGGGAGCGTGAAGACACGACAGCAACGACGGCTTCAACGAATAACACGCAATGAAAAATGTTTCCGCAACTATAGAGAGACGTAAACCGTTAATACGTCAGGAAATGGAGTCGAGGTTGATGATTTCCCTATAACGGCACGTCCCGGAGTGTTTCATTCCCCTCATGACGCAGCAGTTTGCGAAAAACAATTCTCGTTTTTTTATTTATTTGATCCGCGGCCATTAAATAAAGGATCGCTTACGTTACATCAGCTGTAAACAGCCGTTCCCTCGCCAGCCTCATGGGGGTTTTTTCTCTCTCTTTAAATAGCTACAGCTCAACCTCTGACTGCTGACACTGGAGACTCCTTCCAGAAATATGAACCAAATAAAGAAAACAACAGATCAGCATAACTCGTTCGCACGGAGCGTCCGCCGTACACGTGCCCCTGTTGCTATAGCGACGGTAGCGTATTAGAAGGAGCGCGTTAATATAAACATGCGATTTGCAGCTGCACTGCTGTGCCAGCTGCTGTTTGAGACAGCCGTACAACAGCTCATGCATTTATTTTTTAATAAAATTGTACTTTGCAGTACAGATTCAGCTGCTAACTCAACACGGTAATGTTCCCTTGATAGCCGGGAGATGTACCACAAAAATATTCTTTCCTAAATCCTAGCGTAAGGTCTGACAAGTGCCAGACGGGCTCCATATTCCAGGTAATCCTATCCTCATTTAAAAATGAGCGAATCTTTAATCTAGTCAGTAATCCGTTGTTGTGTCTGTTGCCTAGCAAGCGCTGACGCACGCGGACCGGGACGCAACCGGGAGGAAAATTTTAATGACGTCCACGCTTCAGAAATGTGGCGTATAATTTAATATAACACAATGCTGGAGGGGGGGGGGGGTCATCAATTACTCATGATAATCTCCGCTATTTTATAGTCCTGTTCCTCCATAAACTCTTCTGACTCCTCTCGGATCGTTCAAGCTCATCCTCCACAAAACAGGACATTTCGCACTCTCCTGGGGGTTTTTTTTTCTTTTCTCCGAACTCCGCTGTCGTTCCTCTCGCATTTCATAATTTTCGCTTTTTAAAGTAAAAAAATTAATAAAAAAAAATCAGCCTCAGATTTGACGAGTCATCCCGTCTTTAGCGCGCAAGGCGAAAGTCGAGATCGCACCGTTAATAAATCGTTTATCTTACTTATTAGTTATTGCAAATGACAGATCTGAGATATCGATTCCCCCATTATATTAACGCGCTCCTTCTAATACGCTATCATCGCTATAGCAACAGGCACGCGTACGGCGGACGCGTTAAAACCCCGTGCGGTCGTCCGATGATCCGTTGTTCTCTTTAAGGAGACGTTTATTTGGTTCATATTTCTGGAAGGAGTCTCCAGTGCCAGCAGTCAGAGGTTGAGCTGTGGCTTTTGAGCGTTTTTCCGTACATTACAGCCTATTTTTACGCAAACAGACGTACGCAAAATGAGCGTTCTATTCTAGGGAAAAGAGGTGATGTGCGGTAGTTCATAAGAAAGTGTTCACATTTGAGCTAAAACAGACAAGCAGCCACTTTACAGGGCTCGCTAAAAGTTTGTGCTCACAAACTCGTTTTTCCACGATAAGGTGGATTTCTGCACGGATCTGGCCTCTGGTTAATATCTATGCAAGAATATGAGAACTGTGAAAGGCTGACTGTACGGTGAAAACACACACACACACACACACACACACACACAGAGTGGGCCTGCAGTGCGCTCACGTGCGTGGGTGAACGCAAGATGACGTCAGCAAAAGGTTATAGTGTGGAGTCGATACACAAACAAGTGCGCAAGTGTGAGACGCCTAGAGGGTCAATCACCACTTCCTTGTGTGTATATATCTCTGTGTGTGTGTGTGTGTGTGTGTGTGTAAGGGGGAATCGACTAACACAGACAGAGAGTGTGAGGATATCAGGCTGTCTTGCGAGATATGACGGATTCTTTCATTATTTTAAATTCAATTTCCACTTCATGACTGCCGTCGTGTCGACCTGTGGAGCGGCTGCTCTTTAATGAAACACAGCGTCCCTGTGGCACGATCTCTTGGGTTTTAGGAATTACCCATCCCCTCCGGGCTCAAATGCTCCAACACGGATTGCAGGATGGATGTGAGCGTGTAATATTTATCTCCGACAGAGGAGCGATATCGCCCACCCCGTTAACTCTACACGCTTCGCCGCCTTCGCGCGTGGATCTCATTTCTCGGCCCGCTGCATAACCTGACGTATAAGTGAATTCTCTCCGTACGTTTTTATTTTATTTCATTGATTTGGATATTAGGCTCTTTCAGGTCGCAAAAACATAATCGTGTAATAATGTCTGAGTAATAATAATAAAGTTTATCGTCTCGGGAGGACCGTTCTCAGCACCTGGGTTAAATTACAACACGTGCAATGAAATAACACCAAGCAATAAAAGGAGGGAATACTGGAGGTGTGTCTCAATTCTTCTGGAGACGTCGCGATACATTTAATGCGCGTTGGGTTTAAAGCTGTTCAGGAACAACCTGATGATCAGGAACACTACGCACTTCAACAAAACAAAACAAAAAAAAAACGGTCCAATCTAGCATTAATCTAAAAGGTTCTTTGATTTACAAGGGTAGAACCCTGCAACAGAAGGTTTTCCAACTACTTTTGTTCTTTTGTAGAAACCTAGAAGTCTAAAGAACCCTTGGAGAACTCTCAGAAAAACATCGGTTCATTAAAGGGTCCAATTGATAATTAACGGTTCTCGTCTTCCAAAAAATAAGGGAAAAGTAAAGAAAAAGGGATTCTACTTGAGACCCTTCGTGATAGGTGGTGTACACTGGTGTCGGGTTCTCCTAGAAGAACAATCAAACGACCTTTAAGGATGATATTGCTAGAGTATTGATATTGCTGCTTGGGGAAAACGTTTTCATTTACGTTTACAGCATTGGGCTGATTATTTTACAGAATATGGTGTAAATCTGGTGAGGGGTTTTTTTTTGGTTTGTTTTCAAGTGTCCGTTATGATTTTTCATTGACGTGCCTGTGTGTTTAAAAACAGCGAAAGTCTCAGCTGTTTAGACCGCCGGGAGGAAAGTCATTCATTCCACCACCTGGGTGCCAGAATAGACGCTCTAGCTGCTTGTCTTCCTCGTGTCTTGAAGGGTTTGACGTCACTCCGAGCTTGGTTGCTCAAGGAGCAAGATTCGAAACGTCCAAAAGAGATATGAAGCGAAACCACAGCTTCTTAGGATCAGTTTCACAACGTCATCTTTTCTCCTCAGGTCTGGTTTTTACCAGCAGATACTGGATATGTTCTGATCACAGAAAGGTCGACAAGTTAATATCGATCACTTGCTGCTGAAAGCCTTTCATCAGCTGTTTATCAGTTTATCAGCTGTTTTAAAGTCTGGAAGTCTGCAACCCTGCTGGAATAAAGGGTTCTGTTCTTAGGAGCTTTCATCAGATCAGAGATCAGCGTTTGACTCAATCAGTCTTTTCCTTCATGTATGTGATTCCCTTGTTCAGTGAGTCTTGTCTGGAATAACGATATAATGTTATCGATGATAAATGTAGCCTGAGGAAATATAATCTCAAAATAAACATTTAAACAAGGTTGCTCTTGAAAATGCTGGCCATGTCTGTGTTCTAGGTGTGAAAACATTTCTTTCTAAACATGGGTGTACTATAATATTATAATTTAACACAAAATAACCCTAGCTACGGGGCCAAGCATCGAAGGTGCATACACACTATTGTTATTCTACTTTTCTTATTTTTCTTCTTCTTTTTATGGCAAGGCCATCGATGGCAGCCCCTAGAACCGTCTGTTAAAAACTTGTGAAATTTGGCACACTGACTGAGGAGGGTCTAAGGAACATTCTGACCAAAATTGGATCAAGCGCTGCCAACGCTGTAGCGCCACCATCGGGTCAAATTTGGGCAATTTCTGCCTAATTACATTTTCCGCCATCTTGGATTGATTTTTTTTCAAAAACGCTACTCCTACACATTTTGTCCAATCATTACCAAATTTGGCAGATGGCATCTTCAGAGTACGCTTCACAAAAAATCTCAAAAGAATTTGGAATACTCCAAATGGTTTGTCCGTATTGGGCCAACGAATCTGACAGTGAAGCCACCACACTGGAAGTGAGGCTGAATGTCAGCAATGGCTTTGTGCAATGGCACGAAACATGGTAGGCATCATCAGGACCATGACCGGAGGCTATGCAACAAATTTCATGCCAGCGCCAGCTATTGGTCAAAAGTAACAATAACAACAATACGAACAACTGTAGCACATCTATGAATGTGAATACGGGGGATGCTTTTAATTGTATTAATACCTCTACTTCTATCTAATTGGTCTGTACACTTTTTCGACCAAAAGCTTTAGGATCTTAAAGGATGCAATCTAATTAGTTCTGACAAAGCCTGAGCAAGATATTGCCATTGCAATGAGTCAGAAAGATTCACAGCATTTCTTCTTCAAAGGTTATTAGTTTGTAGTAGTCCATGGTGAGTAAATAAGATACTCTCAGCTAAAAAGATGTGAAAAAAGACTACTGCGAGACTACTCTCGTGTACTCCCACGAGCTGAACTCCCATGAACCGAAGCTGATACACATATACTATTGTAATCCATCTAGAACAGCGCACATCAGCAGTAATGACAACAGTTTATGTAATTGCACACTTGAAATTAGACGGTAGGACTGAATTTCGCTTTTTATATGCAGAGCTCCAAGGTTTAACCTCCTCGGTGCCGAATCGGTCTTTTAAGATGGTATAACATCCGGCTTGCCGCTAAATACAGCTCCGTTTTAGCGACAGGTCCTACCTCCCTGTCAGATTTCTCTCATTTTTTAACTGTTTTGAACTGGAACATGGGATTTTAATTGTCTCACAGATGATTGACACAGAACCCTGAAGAAGGATAAGCGGTATAGAAGATGGATGGATGGACGGATGGACGGATGTATGATTGACACAGATTATTATTATTATTATTATTATTATTACTACTGCAGTGAAGATGTGCAGAAATCTCTATTTAGAAACACAGCACTCAGATCATTTCATTTTGTATTAAGTAGGTTCTGTTGAAGAAGTTAGCTGCGTGCTGTATCTGCGACACAGCAACAGATGGTATGCACGTTTTTGGAATACTTGGCTATTTATACTGTGAGGTCAAAGGTCACAGTGTTTTCAACTCCCTTTCAAACTTGTACATGGCAGCCGGATACTGGATATAATACAGCATGTTAGCCGGAGTATTGAGATCCGGACGTCTAAAACATTCAGGTCAATTTGACATGCGATAATGGCTCGACACGTGGATGGGCCAGAGAAATATATATATATATATATATATAGCGCATCACTGATCGTTATCATATCCAAAGTTGACATTAGAAGTTGAATTAAATATTTGGCTGTGTGCCGGTGTAGAAAAATAATCAACCATGGGATGGTGTGATGAAGTGATTATTGTTATATATATAATATTGAATATATATATAATGTAAATAAATGTAAATGTAATAGAAGGGCTTGGAGAGCTTTATATTTATATTATAATATTCTGGTGAGAGTCTAAAAGGTAAACAAAATGGTGTCAATTTAGGAAATCCTGTAAAAGTTTCAGACTGTGTTGAAATATCATCCACAATTTAAACAAACGTGGCTGGTCTAATGCCGCAATAATCATTTAAAAGAATTTATTAGACTATCGCCCGAATGCATGTAAAAAATATCTTCTAAGCCTAATGTAAGGATTAAAAAAAAAAAATGGGATTAGGATTAAACCTGTAAACCAGTTTCTGCTCATTTAAAAGAATCAATTGAATCCATTGACGTTCTTTAAAGGTCAATTTGGCGAGCTACAAAGTATTGGACCTTAAAAAATCTGAAATCTTAACCTTCTTTATCTGCTTTCAGATAACGAGTGAGTGCTTGTCCCTGTACAGTACCAAACATTGAGTACGCTCAGATGTGCACAAACATCTTAACCTCACGATAACGCAGGAGTTTGTATCTCTACCGTCGTTATTTCTGCATGGAGGAGGATCCCTGTACGGGTCTGTTTAATGAAATGTTACCAATAGAGCCGGATTCCTGATTAATTACTTGTCGTGATGTCTCCTGATTTAACGCCGTGTGGGTTTTAACTGCTAATTTGTTCTTAATCACCTTTAAACTGCTCCGATACAGACATTAGGACTCTTAGTTGTGCAACAAAATACACACTTAGTTCTCTTAGGAAGAGTAATAATATGAATAGAGAAATCTCCAGCACTCAGGTCAAGTAACATGCAGCTAACAGTGAAATATGAATGAAAATTTTGCATGCTTTAAAACAAAACAAAACAAAACAAAACTTGTCAATCAAGTTTGCTATAAAATCATCTCAGACTGTCTCAGACAGATTTTCTGGTGCGGTTTCTGTCTCTGAACAAGACACGGTCATCTACAAAAGGCCGATTTTTAAAAAAAAATGCCCCAAATGACTTTTTTCCCTCCACTCCACACTGGAGCCTATCCCAGGGAGCATCGGGGTACACCCTGGACGGGGTGCTAATCCATCACAGAGCACTTTGGACATGTCAATCAGCCTACCGTGCATGTCTTTGGACTGGGGGAGGAAACCGGAGTACCCGGAGGAAACCCCCGCAGCACGGGGAGAACACGTATACTCCGCACACACAGGGCCACGGTGGGAATCGAACCCCCGACCCTGGAGGTGTGAGATGAACGTGCTAACCACTAATCCACCCCATAAATCACGTCGATCGTTTTTAAATGTTATTCAAAGAATTAGGAAATATTTTCATTTAGATTATTAAAAAAAATGAAAATTACATTTTATTCTTTCTTTTTTTTTTAAAGTTAGTGTACCAGTTCTTAAAGCAAAGTGGTGTAAAAGGAGTAAAAAACAGTTTTACTCCTTTTTCTGTGTTTTTAAAGGTTTTTTTTTAAATTATTATTGTACTGTATTTTAATACACTATTGTAAAACTTCAGGTTATAAAACGGTGCCCAAATAAATGAATAAACATCTCTTAAGTGCATGTGGATGAGGGAAAAACCCACCTGCAGTCGGTGACGTGTGAGTGAAGCTCCATGATGTGATGACATCAGAGATGTAGTGGTGTAGTGGTGTGGAGGTGGAGATGCAGACCGTGATGGAGTTTATATCCACGCAGCTCGGCACTGTACAGTGTGACGGGAATGTGAACCCTGGACACGGTCATGCGCTCTGCTCGGATCACTTCTGCAGCTTTTTGGAGAACAATCTCAGCTTAAACATGACCGACTCGGTGCTGAGCGCGCACGCGAACGCGTCGGCGGTGTTCCTGAGCACTCCGACGGCTCCCCCGACGCCTACGACGACGCCGCGCGTCTTGCGCCTGGACTCTCGTTCGCTGGTCATCTCGGCCACGATGTTCGCTGTAGGTGTGCTCGGGAACCTGGTGGCCGTGGCCGTGCTGTGCGTGTCCAAGAGGGAGCAAAAGGAGACGACGTTTTACACGCTGGTGTGCGGCATGGCGGTGACGGACCTCCTGGGGACGTGCTTCACGAGCCCCGTGGTGATCGCGACGTACGTTGCGGGTCGGTGGCCTGGCGGCGTGCCGCTCTGCCACTTCTTCTCCTTCTCCATGCTGTTCTTCGGCTCGGCCGGGATGTCCATCTTGTGCGCCATGGCCGTGGAGCGCTACCTCGCGATCAGCCACGCGTTCTTCTACTCGCAGCACGTGGACCGTAACGTGGCGCGGCTCGCCTTGCTCGCGGTCTACATGGTGAACGGGGTGCTGTGCGCGATGCCCAGTTTCGGGTTCGGGCGTCACGCCAAGCACGTCCCGGGAACGTGGTGCTTCCTGGACTGGCGCGCGTTGGACGCGCGTGGAGCCGCGTACTCGTTCCTGTACGGCGGCTTCGTGCTGCTGCTGATCGCCGTCACGGTGCTGTGTAACTGCGCCGTGTGCCGCTCGCTGGTCGGCATGAGGAAGAAGACCCGCGTCGTCGCCGCAGCGGCCAGAGCCGAGGCGCACACCGGGCACATGGGATCCAGACGCGCCTTCCGCAAATTGCCCGCAGTCGCCTCGGCGGCCGAGATCCAGATGTTCTGGCTTCTGATTTTCATGACCATCGTGTTCCTGATCTGCTCCATCCCTCTGGTGGTAAGCATCCAAAAACAACAACAACAACAACAACAACAACAACCCATATAACATGGTCTTCTCTTTAAGTGCTCAAAAAGTCTGATAAGAAATGGCTATAAGAGTGTGCTCTCAGAAATAAAGGTACCAAGTGGTACTTTTCCTCGTTGGTGTTGGGGTACCTTTTGTAGGCTATAGATCTTTCACCTGGAAAAGTGATTGTAGTGTAGCTTAAACAGTCATTTAAAAGGTTTTATACTTGGACCAATGATGTACCTTTAAAACATCACTAATTAAAGCTCCATCACCTGCACCTTCCCAGGTTTAAATAAATAAATAAACAAACAAACAAACATAACAAAGCACATTAAAAGTATTAAAGATGATAGTATCACGATGGCACAAAGTGGTACTAGCTCTAAAAGCAGATCTTGGTGCATCCATTTCTGAGTGTACACATGAATCCAGGGGGTAATTAAGGGTTTTACAGCATTTTGTGTCATGTAGAGTTTAATATATATCGGGTTTTTGAATTCTCATCTCCTCTTAAGACCTGATGAGACATTGAAGATGATGATTCATTTCTGAAATGTTTAAATAATCCATTTAAATCCAATATTTATATTATATTTTACCATCAGAAGCATGCTTTAACATTTTGTCAGGACTGACTGAAAACCTTTTTTTTTTTTTTAATTATTATTCATTTGCTCGACATGTTTGCAGCATTAATAAATCAATAACAGGACTTGAATAATAATAATAATAATAAAAATCTCCTCAGGATAGAAGATATGTTAAATAATGCTACATGGAATTATCTTTCATTACATTTTAATCATTTGGACTTGACTTTCCAGTTAAATACACTTAATCATCTGTCTCTCAGGCTCTGCTCAAGTCTAGCCAGCTAGTTTATCTAGCTAGCTTGCTCACTGCCAAGTCACACCAAAAAAAAAAACAACAACAACTGGAAGCTGGCTTGAAAGTTACAGAAGCTGGCTTTGAAAGTTGTAATAAAGCTATGTCAAAATCCTAAAACATTCCTATTAATAGGAAAATTAATCTGAGAGGTTAAAAAAAAAAAATTTTATGAGTCAGTGAATGCTAAACCATCAAGCTAACATCTACAGCTGCTAAATGCTTAATCATGCTAGCTAGGAAAGGACCCTGTAAATATTTGCTCATGCTGGTTGTCATGCCTAGCTACAAGCAAACACATCCAAGTGAGAGAAAGTTGAAATGAATAATATTTTAGCGTAAAGAGTTTTGGTGAATGAGATTGTGATGTAGCGGTGCGATATTTCAAGTCTGAGGAATTGAACTAGCGTGTTGCTAATAAGCTAGGTGGCTAAAGGGATTTCGCTAATGCTTATTCTGGAAAATAAAACCAGTTACTGAAGTTATTTGTTGAATGACCAGGTTTATTGTTCGTTTCTTTTTGACCGTGTGTGTCCTCCACAGGTGCGCATCTTTGTCAATCAGCTCTACGGCCCTGCGTATATCGCCGCAGGCGTACAGCCAGATTACCGCAGCGATCTTCTCGCCATCCGGTTTGCGTCCTTCAACCCGATCCTGGACCCGTGGGTGTACATCCTGTGCAGGAAGAACCTGTTTAGCAAATGCTGCGAGTGGATCAAGCGCACCATGGACCTGAGCAGAGAAAGTCCTGCACGGAGATCCGGCTGGGTGCTCGGGCAGAACTCACCGGCGTCACTCGTTCACAGCAACGCCACCAGTTACGCCTCGCTGCATGCAGCCTCGTGCAGAAACGCCGTAGTGAAACTGAACACCGTAACGGCAAAATCATACGTCGACTTGAGCGTGCGGCAGGCCTGGGACCTGGACACGGCGGTGGACGACTTTCATCCGTTCAGCGTGCGCCAGAGCCCGGTTCTGGGCTCAGAAAGCGAAACGGCATCCGGATGTGAAATGACGACCGTAAAGACGTCCGGTTGCGTCCAGGCGACACCGATGATGTCCTGCTCAAAAGTGCTTGAACATAAAGCCGTGATTGTCACATGTACCTTCAGCACACCGAGTTCCTGTTTGTCAGAGGAGTGCTGAGGAACATCACACACACTGATCCGATTAAGAGTGCAAAGAAATGCACTTTCATTAATGAACTGTAATTTACAGGCACATCTACGGTTATCGCCGGTGTCTCCTCACGCATCACGGCAGGAACTACCATGTTTTTATCTTTCAACGGACAAAACCAAATCTGCACTGGAGAAATGTTTGTTTTTGTTGTTGTTTATTTGTTTTTGTTTTGTTTTTTAAATTCAGCTAATTGTTAAGTTAAGCCCCTCCATCAGAATGAAGACATTTAATTTCTGTCACCAATGGACGCTTTAATGTCATGTCCATTGCTATCGATTGCATTAATATCGGCATCGCTAGTTTAGACAGAACCTATTTTTTGTGCATCCAAAGCTTCAGAAGTCTGGAAGAACATTTTGGATAAGAGCGCGATGTGATGTATGAAGTGCATGGAGACTCGCAAGATGGTGCCGGTACAGCATAACGACACCAGGAAACAACTCTCTATTCAAGTGTGCTGCCATTTTGTTCGAAAAAATAAATCATACGACAGAAACGACATCCATTTCCTGTACGAGGTCGCGACCACAAAACCAAACAAATTCCAGTAAACTCCTTGGAGCAGTCCTTTAACGGCTATAACGACCTGTCTTTAGTTTCCCGTCCAACAAGTGTCTTGGTTTTAATACAGTATTTAAACACATCTTAAAATAAAGTCATGACTATATTATCAGAACTTGAAAGATAAGCCACACCCACAATCGACAGCAAGAGATAAACCTGGAGACACATTTACGACAGAACCAGCTACGTTTATTCGGGACTGGGGTGACAAGAACAGTCCTCTACGTCACTGTGACCCGACTCATTAGTATTTTATAAATTTACGTAAAAATAAATCAATAAATACATCGAAACTGTCCCTTGTCACAGTAGCTAGGAAATGTGGCTTCATATGGAGGTCAAAAAGAGCAATCTAAAAATCCGAAAGTGATTATTGACACGCTCGAGGGTGTGCGACGGAGTGTTTCCGAATGAAATGCAAGATGAAGTACACGATGCATAATCAATTTATTAAAAAGCATTCAGTCTCTCGATTAATTCACATTTTCAGATTCGCACACACAACGCATTTCTCCAAGCACATGGGCACGTTAAGATATTTTAGCGTATAGATCCAACTTTCTAACGGTTCTGAACTTACACAGGAAGTGAACTGTGTGAACGCAGGGTTACTACTTCCTGTTTACGGCCCCTTCCTTCACTTTACGTGTATATGAGAGTCTCATACCGTTCAGAAAATCTCTATCTTTTTAAAACGTTATCTGAGGGACATCTTGTTTGAAATGTCCTGAAATACTTAACCGTGAAGTTTTCTAGAACACTTTGTCAGCATCTGGTGCTGGACTCAGAGACGAAACCTGACAGACACTGTGCTACATGTCTTAATGTTCTTATTCAGTGTCTTCTACTACTACTTCTTATTATTATTACTGTTTTGCCTTTAACATGATCATGTTCGTATCGTGCACAAATTCTTATACATGTGAATTCTGTGAATTGACATACTTTTGATATACAAAAACGATCCATTTATAGAGATCGGACCAATCCTACTGATGGCGGTAGACATGTTTCAGCGTCTGCTCTTTTTTATAATGTGAATGTACAGTATAAAGGTTTATTCATGGACGTGCTGTTATGTTTACAGTATGACGTTGGATTTGCATGACTTTAATGACTTGTAAAACTATGAAAACAATGTGTTATTGACAATAAAAATGGTTGGAATATTCTTTTAAAAAGCATCGATTTGGAATTTCTTTAACCGGCATGTTAATAAATAATAACTGTACTATTCTAGCAGTTAGGATTTTGGCCAGCAGGGGGGGCGCTAACAGCACAGGAATACAACAGCTACATTATGGACATGTAGCTTACCATTTTTTACGTGTACATTTTTACTAACTAAGCTGTTAAGTTTGTATTTTGGGATAAATATAAGACCTGTCTAAGAATGTTACATGTCAGCTTAAAGAAGAGAAATTTTGAAATGGATTCCTGTAGCAACCGAGCTCTAACAGAGGAAGTGTGTTGTAAAATATTCCATTACTGTTCAATCCCCCTCCTCCTCCTCATCGTCATCGCTTAGAGCAAGTAAAATCCCTACAGTCACCTAAGGATGGTTACACAGTGCTCAGTGTGTCAGTTTATTCTGCTTAATCCTAGCTATCTAACACATCATCTTTTTTTTCTTGCATATTTACTGCAAGGACTGTGATCGTAACCTTCATTTATTTATATATATATATTTTTTGAATATTTGTCTTGAACTTCAATAAAGTCTTAGATATAAAAACTACAAATTTATCAGTGAAGCCTGTCGTAGCATATTTCCACCACCAGGTGTCAGTGTTGTGTGGCTTTTAAATTCTTAGCACTTTAAACCATCTTTTTAAAACAAAATAAAAGGATTTTCGAAGGTTAACATCAGTTCATATTTATTTTCTTAACTCTGTACTGGTATGCTGGGATGGCTTTGATTGCTTAATTTGAGGAAATAGCTTGCATTCAAACCTACATTCGTTTATTTAGCTGAATCTTGGTACAGTAGGTTATACAAACTTTATCCCTCAATTACAGGAAAGAATGACAAAGGTTCTCTTTGTTATTATGACCTGTGCAAATATCGATCTTTTTCATATTCCCCTAAATGTAAATAATTTAATCTCTGCATTAAATCGGCTTTTTAAAAACACATCAAGCCTCATAGTTAATTACAGACTGCTAGCATGTTAATTTCACCAATTTTTATTCTCTTTCTCCACAGTAGTTCATTGTTTACCTCAGAATAGTTGATTATAGAAGACATACCTTGGGTGTGTGTTTTGCAAAGTAAAAAAAAAAGAAAGAAATCTGAATATTTTGAGTGTTTTTTGGCAGGGAGGAGGCGGCAGGATATTATAATGTGGTGTGGTCTATCACAGGAGCACAAAAACACATCCTCCTTTTCCACCTGCATCTGTTTCCAATAGCATACATCTACAGAACTATCAGAGGGGCCCCATGTAACATTAATTAACCTTAACCACACAGAGAGGTAACGAGAGGTAAAGAGCCCAGAGCCATGGTGAAGGTGGGCTCATTAGGAGATGCCCGGCACATGGAAACGTTCTTTGCATTTTGGTGTAGGCCAAAGTTACGGCTTTTTAGAACAGGAATGATAATGATTATACAGACAGACAGCTCCAAGCTTTAAACAACCAGCAACATGCTATGTCCATGCATTAAAGGGAAACTCCACCCCTAACGATTTGCATATTAATCGTTACGAATAACATGATCTTTAACGTCGTCCAAGATTTTTTATATTATTAATGAACTGTTTGTAAACTTCTTTCAAGGACACACTGCTCTACTTGAACAGCTTCCTACGTTAGCCACAACGTCCAACGTCCGACTAGCTGCTGATAGCGGTGCAGCGGGATTTAGGTCTCGCTTCACCACGATCTAAAGAGAGTGCTGCAGCGGCGCTTTAGTCCTTCAGTCCGTCCAGCTCTCTCATCTCCTCACCCGTGCACTCCGCTCAGACGGATCCGCTTCCAAAGCTTCAGTTTTCTCGCTAACACCGCCGACGCCATCGCTCATCATCCCGTAGGTCGCTAACATCTCTGCGCTTCAATTCTCAATGATACGAATGTCGCTGGAATAAAACGTGAGAAAGGAAACTCCTGTGCTTTTTGTTTCTCCGAGTCTGATCATTCTCACTCATGTTTGAGATTGTTTAAACGTCGTTGTTTTTTTTCTTTCTTGCTAATGAACCCCATCGCAAGTGCGCTAGTGACAACAACGTCCACCTGTGACATCATCGCGACACACAAGCACTAACTTCTCCTTTACACGTCAGCGCTGTCGAATTCTCATTTCCGATTAGTCAGAAGGTGTCGAGTCATTTATTTATAATGTTTATATTAACGTCCTCGTTCGAATACGTTAACGTTTCTGTAATAACACCTCACGCAGGGACGTGTACAGCGGACACGAAACATAAACAAACGAAAACCCTTGATTTGTGTGAACGGTGATATGGTGACGCTTTCCGTAAGGAGAGGTTTATTTGACATTCATGGAAGGAGTCTCCAGTGTCTTAGCTTTAACTCGAACTTTTCATACACCTTCAGGACGTCAGAGGAGCTTACGCTTCTTTGAGGTTTCTCGGTAACATGACGTAACGAGCTGCGCTTTATTTGTCTTTTTGAACTTCAAGAGAGAAAGAAAGAGGCTGGTGTTTATAGCTGCTATAACGTAAGTGAGAACAGGAACTTTCTCGGACGTTCCTTAACAGAAAACGTAGCTATAAACGGAAGAAGAAGAAAAAAACATACTGTATGACGTGTCATTCTTTGATAAATGTTTTGTTTTTTAATGTAATTGGCAAATTTTTTCCTTACTGTATTAGCGCTAATGCGAAGCAGAGAGTAAAGAAATAAACCATGATGCACCTTACATAAAAACAGCTTTATTTCTTTACAGGGTTGTACAAAAATAATAATAATAATAATAATAATAATAATAATAATAATAATAATAATAATAATAATATGCAAATACTGTGTAAAAACTAATAAATGTCTACTATAACTACTGTTGTACATTGGAGTATTTCCTCGAGAGCAGCTTTTCTTTAAAGGGAGAGTAAATAGCAACAAGGCGAGCGGTCAGTGTGATGATACACACATTAATTAGCTCGATTCTGACCCGGAACGTTTTATAACTCCTTATAGAAACTCTTCACATCTTAAAAAATAAACATTAAAAAAGGCTTCTTTTTGAAAGGTTTTAGTGTGTTGTTGTTGTTGTTGTTGTTGTTGTTGTTTTTTTAATCAAAGCCTTGCCGATTTCAAATAACAAATGAGGTGGGAATGAAGCAAATAAACATTATTATTATACACGTTAATAAATATATATCTATATATAATGGGTCAAAAACACATCCTTATACACAAGAATGAATAAATAAATAACTTAGATGCAAAAATAAATATTGAACCTATGAAGCATACAGTAAATGCTAAGAGATGCACAGCATCCGTGTTGTAGCACAACGACAAAACGCATTGGAGTCGGTCGCAACGTCAATGACAGGTGTAATAGATGTAACAGGTAGAAATGCTAATCCTGGTGTCATGCTACTGCTGGTGTTACATCGCTGACCGGATCGGGATCAGTTCAGCCGTCAGCCGTCACATTAACACATTACAGCAATTTCCCACTTCTCCTAAATGTCGTCAGTCAGCCATGTTTGCTGTCTGACGTTTGTAAGGCAGCTACGAGGCTAATGTAGCTAAGTGCTAGCTAGAGTATTAACTGTAGAGTGGGAAATACTTGAGTAACTGTACGTCGTTACTGTACTTAAGTACTCTTTGGGAAAATCTGTACTTTACTCAAGTAGAATTTAAAGAGAAAAACAACATAGGTTTTACTCTACATTTTCAGTTTGACGTACTTGTTGAAGAAAAAATCTCAAAAGCTAAGAGACTTTTTTTTCTTAGTAAGATATTGTCCTAAAATCCACCGTTAAATCTAAAGACGTGTGTTGATTTAATGTTAAATTGACTGAATTAGCTTAGTTCAGTTTTATAAATGAGATGATGAATTAGCTAGCTAGTTAAGCTTTGTAATTACCTTGATGACTTAGCTAGCTAGTTAAGCTTTGTAATTACCTTGATGACTTAGCTAGCTAGTTAAGCTTTGTAATTACCTTGATGAATTAGCTAGCTAGTTAAGCTTTGTAATTACCTTGATGAATTAGCTAGCTAGTTAAGCTTTGTAATTACCTTGATGAATTAGCTAGCTAGTTAAGCTTTGTAATTACCTTGATGAATTAGCTAGCTAGTTAAGCTTTGTAATTACCTTGATGACTTAGATAGCTAGTTAAGCTTTGTAATTACCTTGATGACTTAGATAGCTAGTTAAGCTTTGTAATTACCTTGATGACTTAGATAGCTAGTTAAGCTTTGTTTTAGCTAGCTAGTTAGGTTTTGTTTTCACTGCGGATGTGCTTTAGCATTCTTTCAAACAGGATCATTAACATTAGCTCACAGCCGAGCCAAATTCTAACTTCTTCTAGGTGTGAGTTAGCATAATATTTTCCTTAAGACATATTGCTTGGCGAATCAGTTAGTGTGGCTTATTGAATGCATAAACATGAACAATACCTCACCATTACAGAGACAGCCATCTTGGACAACTAGAACCCGCCTCCTAGACCCCTCCTAATCCTCTCCTACGACTCTGTCTCCTAATATGGATGGCAACGTAGTCTTAAATCTTAAAAAATAAGCTACGATTTAAAATTTGGAAATGCGTTTGTGCAGCATATGGATGTAAAGATGTAAAGATTTTGGGTGATACAGCCTTCCATTCCTTGCTAGCTACTAAACATTAGCCTCATAGCTCAAGTGTAAAAGTAAAAACGCTGGACTTGATTGGGCGAAAGTTTAAGAAGGAAAGTCACGGCGATTTTTTTTTTCTCCCCCCGACAAAGTAATCCTTTAACCGTTTATAGACCTTTTCATCAGTTCCCTTAACAGTCCAGAGCTTTGTGTAGGCATGGTTTAATTCAGTATTGTAAGTTTATAAAATCATGTATAATAATAGCTGTTGTAATTTAGGCAGCGTGTGATATGTTAACCTGAACGCCAAACAAATTACAATCCGCTTCTTCTCAAACAATATACAATGGTTTCACTCGGTATTGGCACGTATACACACTCAAAGCTCTGACATTCTTCCGTAACAAATGGACAAATGGAACATTCCATCTTATTATAGTCTCGCAAAGTTTCTTGCCAAGTTTCTCATGACTAGTTCTTGAGCAATCCATCAGCGTCCATCGCGGCGCCATCGTCTACCTTCCAAAGAACTTCTCCATGCCATGCCCCAACCTCGGGCGAGTCCGGCATCACTCTGGGCTTTTTCACTCCGGTTCTTGGGAATACAGAAGGCTGAATGCATACATGGAGCACATCACTTGCTGTCTCCTTTCGCTGGAACAGCTTTCATCCCAGAACGCCTCCCATTCCTGTAATCCCGATTTCAGGAATCCGTATGGCTCCACTTCGCTACTCTTTCTCGAGGGGGGATCGATTTCTTTTCTCCTCCTCCGACAGCGACTTAGCCCACGCACTTGCAGTCCAAGGCCGAGACATTCTCGATGGTCCTCCACGTTGTGGACGTGTCCATGAAGGAGACGGACTTGTATGCCGTGGGTCGGCAGCAGGGTCTGGCGCTGACCTTGCGTGCTGTGCGTTTCGGCAGGCTGCCGTTGGTCAGCAGAGCCCGCAGCGCAGCGTCGTAGTTCCCCCGTGCACTCTGGCACAAACCCACGCAGAACTTAAAGAGCACGATCTCGTCCGAGTCGTAACCCATCCCCAGGTCCCTCACTCGCATCTCACGCCGCTCCAGGTGGCAGTCGCGGCTGCTCTGGCCCCGCCCCTCATCCTCGCCTTTCTCCTTCTCTTTCTTCTTCTTTTTCTTTTTCTTGCGCGAGCCCTTGGACTGAGCATCAGAGGCATCTGAGGAACGTGGGGAACGCTCCCACCGGGCTGGATGCTCCTCCTCTACTAGAACCGAGGGTTCTGAAAGACAAGAAACAATATCGTCACGTACTAGATCTAATCACTAAAATCAAATTAACTTTTAAGATCAAGTTTGCAAAAAAAAAAAAATCAGACAAGTACATTTCCAGCCGCCAAACGTAAACTTACCAAAAACGTTATGCCACGGAGAATAGCTGTCTCCGTCTCCCATCTCCTCGTCTTCCTCGGGTAGGGCGTCAAACGGCTGCTCGTCCAGCATGGTCGTAACCAAACCCACTGCGTCCACGGGGTCTTCGCCAAACCCGGGCCTGTCTCCGACTACCAGGGGCAGCAGAGATACAAGCACCCATACCACCATCTGCATGAAAAGGAGTTCAGAAGTTCATGCATTCAGAATTTCAGCGGCAGCAACGGTATTATCTTGACGTTCTTGATCGTCCTTCTATCTACCTTCCAGTTTCTTCTTTGAAACGTGGCATCAGTGGCTGCAGATAACATTGCAAACAGTCCTCGTTTTGCTCGACCTCTCCTCCACCTTCTCCCACCTGCACAGAGAAAACAAAAACATTGTGCAACCCTTTTCTGTCTCTAAACTTAGAGAGCGGCATGCAGGCGATGCATACACCTCCACGCACCCATGCATCAACATTTATAAACAAAGGCGTCCTGTTAATCAAGAGCACATGGCCTCTGGAAAGTGTGCTTACAATCACGGAGAGCGTGACCCCGTGCAGACATGCGGGTCCGACAAAGCTACAGCGTCCTGTAAATAAACCCCTCTCAGGGAAGTCCTGAGAAGCTCTCTAGGTTTGACGAGATTAGCTCTGTGTTAAAAGGAGGCATGCTGGGGGATTGTGGGTCTCCCAAAACCACATAGATACAGCTCGGTTGATAAGGCTTCCAAGCAATGCAGATGTTTACTGACTCACAGCGGCGTGTGAGTCACCAAGCTCGCACCACAGGCTTCTGATTTATATCAGGGTTGAAACGAGGCCGGCGAGGACCGGGCCGTTATTTACACGCCGAAGATGACTAATGGGTAAATTAGCAGAGCGTGTCACGCTTAGCCTCACGGACGATTTTTATAGAGAGACACGGTTGTCCGAGGACGACAGGATGATTTCTGGCCTGAACACTTTCCATTTTAAGGAGGATCAGAGACATGAAACATGGCCACCTGGATTGGGAGCCATCATGTCCCTATATTACACTGCACAAACCTGGACAAACTGTTGATGCTCTATTAATAATAATCCACATGAATGATCTCAAATCAGCTTTATATTCTTATGATGGGGGGGTTGTTTGTTGGTTTTGTAGTTGCATGGGTCATGCAGCAGGTGGCAGTATGTAATATGAGATTCGTGTGGTCTCATTATCTGAGGCTCGTGGAATCGCAGCAATAAATACAGCCAGAACATTTGAACTTATTCTTTTGGAAGATACTTATCCAAAAAAAAACAACAACAACAACAACAACATTCAAACACAGAACACATACAAGGTGAAGAAGAATAAGGTGAAAACGCTCAACAGGACACCGCTGAGAGGGTTTTTAACCTAAAAGACAAGATTTAACAGGGAGTACAATTTACATTTAGCACAGAACAACAAAACAAAGAAACGTCTACACTCTTCCGTCAGTTTTCCTTCTATAGATTCTAGAAATATGCAAATTAGGAACCTCACCCAACTCCACATGACACACCCCCTTTGCTTTGGACAACAGTGTACTAACAAACGATATTTGAATACTGCAATCTGATAGGCTGTTCTGTTTTATGACAAAATCAAACATCACCAATCTGTATACTTTCCATTTTAAAAAAAAAACACTTCAAAACACTGCTTGCTTAACTTTTTATTTTTTTTTTTTTTACCCAGACCTATGAAAGTATAATCATTAGAAACCCATTATATAAAGTCCAACATTAAAATCTCTATAGATTTCAAACGTGCACACGCCATGTCGCGCTGTTAACGGGAAATAATCAACGATGGGGTGTTGCGATGAAGCGGAGTTACTGTTAACACCCCGAAGACGAATATTTCTCTTGTCAGCGATTACAATTTGTATTATTTAAATAATTATCCATTTATAGTTACATATAATGCTGTGGAACGTTGCTGAATACAAAACGATACGACGGGGGGGAAAAAAGTCACGCGTAAACTCCGCTGTCCGGACGACGTCGGAAAAGTTACAGCTTCACCTCTGACTGTTACAGAGCGCCGACACTGGAGACTCCTTCCATACATGTCAATCGGAGAAACGTCTCCTTAAAGAAAACCTCGCCATATCGATGATTTATCTTGGATCTGTTTATTAATGTCCGCTGTAAGTGTCAGAGAATATTTTGAGCAGTTGTATAAGCACTGGCTTTAATGCACTTCTGTCTGTTTGGGTTGTACACACACATGAATCTGCGCTCCCTGAAATCGTGCCGTGTTGAATCCCGGAACAGTGCGTTACATAAACACCCACCAACATCTACATGCTTCAGTCAACAACAACAACAACAACAACAACCTCCTGTATGCATGCATCTGTTCAGCATATATAATCTCAACTGACCCCTCAGGTATCAATCCCCGTCAGCACATCAGCCATGTCCAAAAGTCATTTCTCTGGATGTGATAAATTTATTATAAATAAAACAATAGTCACGTCTGTCCTTTTTATTCAAGAATGCATTATTGAAACAAAATCTTTGTGCACAGTGTCCCATTTTCCCCCTCCAACAATTCTTCTCCATCAGCCACGGCGTGTGTTTAGTGCCTGTTTATGTTCTTTAGTTTTGCACTGGAGCGACGAGGCTAATTTTGCTAACAAATCAGGAAAGCTTACTGCTACCCATTTTAGCATCATGCAAACTGCATGCCTAAATTGCTCTCTCTCTCTCTCGCTCACACACACACACACACACACACACGCGCACAGACGCATACAAATCCACACACTCGCCTAAAACATGTCATTTAGCTCAGTAACATCATAAAATATGTTTGTCTTTTATAAATAATAGAAGTCAAACTGTTCCTTTAAAACTGTTTAGCTGTGTGAGAAATTCTTTTGATCTTATGACCAATTGATGTGTCGTTCATGAACAGGTCGACTCTTTGATTCGGCTCTTTTAGGTGAACCTTGAGAGCTGTAGAGGGTAGATCTTTGTAGATATTGTCAACACCTTCAGTCTAACTTGATCAAAACACTTTTGAGTGGAAAGTAAAAGTAAACCTTTTTCCAACACATGAGCGGTTCGTCAGCGGTGCCGGTTGATGTTCCTTTTGTTAATTATCTGATAATTGTTGACTGTCCCCAGCAGCCATGTTCATGTAAGGGATAAACCACTCAGTGTTGTGCTGTTATTGTAAAATAATCAACAACTAGGGGTGGTGTGATGAAGCAGAGTTACCACCCCGAAGTTTCTTGTTTTCCTGTAACAGCGTGTCCTAAAGTGTGTTAATTCTCTTATATCATCAATTTTCCAACCATTACAGTATGTTATTATCAGATTTAGTACAAAATGAACCATCCGGGAGCCGTAAGAGTCGACTCTTTATCGGTGAACCGAGCCAAATGATCCGACTCGCTGAAAATTGCTGGTATTCCCATCACTACTAATCACTAACACTCGATACTGAGTCAGTGTGCTCTGGAACGAGTTATAGACTTCTACATCTATAGTCGTTTATATTCGGCTTTCGGTCAATAGGAGCATGCTGTTTTGATGTTAAGAATAAGTTAGATGAGATAATTTAGAAAAATAAAAACAGTTGTACGGTGCGATGGACTGGCATCTCATCCAGGGTGTAATCCTGCGTCGCACCCAGTGTTCCCGGGATAGGATCCGGATCTGGAATGATGTGACTGCAGATTGGTTGGTGTTTAGGTCTGCCGGGACTGTACAGGTCATTTTGTATTCTCTTTCTCTCTCTCTTTCTCTCTCTCTCTCTCTCTCTCCCTCAGGACTTCCTGTAAGCTAAACTCTCATGCTGCTGGAGAGGTCAAAGTTCATGACATGAGCAGCGTCTGCTTCCCAAACACACCGCAGGACACAAATGAGGTTTATGAGGCAAGAAATTCCTGCAGGCAGGACAATTACCTTCTGATTGTCTCATGAAATTCACATTCTTAGGTTCATGTGACAATAATTAAGGGAAATTTGTTTATAAATGTTAGCTGTTGGGTTTTTTTTTCCCTTGAAATTTCACTCGAGGAGTAATAAATAAATAAAATGAAAGTGCAGTAAATTAGGTTAGTTTCACCTTGAGGCCAACCTCCATTCTGTTTTCATTATTTTGCTGTGCGAGCACCAATCACATTCCTTTCTGTGCCTAGGCTAGCTCTGATTGGCTGGAGTGTGAAGCTAAGTAGAATGGAGTTTTACGTTAAAACTAAGAACAATATTGAAACGTTTCGCAATAAATAACATTAACAACACAAAGGAAATATCGATACTGGTTAAATTTCGATTATGGTCTTGCACTGTCGTACATTTTGATCATTTGTGATCAAATTAATGCTTTAATGCTTGAATTAATGCTTTATCTCGTTATAAATGGTTGAGGGCTGAGATTAGGATTCGAGTGAGTCGGGATGAATATAAATCCAGTTATCATATTTTTATAAGCTTAGCCAGTGTTGTGCTACTAGATTCGGGTCGTTGCGCTGCCAGTTACATGCCGCCCGAGGCTTCTTGGCTCTCCGTCATTCACAAAATATGTTGAGAGTCGACTCTGTGAAGTGTGCAAAGCATCAAAAAATCAGCAGGGCAGGACTCGAGAAGTTTCCACCAGAATTCCAGATCAAACGTTCCAGTTCGCTCCAGCCTTAAAGCCCAGGAACAGTGTTTCATTCCTTCGTTCTCCGCAATGCTTGTGCACCTGGTAGTGTTTTAGAAGCACCTCAGTGCTCCTCGTGTATCAGAGCTTTTCACATGCGAGTGTGTCTGTGCCCGTGGGGTCGATCCATGCGGCCCTGATCATGAAGAGCTCCAGAGAGAGTGTCTGTGATAGCCTCTGCGCTGATTAAAGCCTCGCTCGGCCAGTTCCACTCCGGCACTTCCCTCCGCCCTCAGGCTCAAACCTGGTAGGAAAAAAAAAAAAAACAGGAAAGCAGGACCGCCACATGATCGTGACAAATATGGGCACGAAGCCTGGTACCAGGGCGAAGGATGCAAATGAGTCTGAGAGTATTGGGCACTTTTTCCACTCCGCTATTGGTAATCATATATAAAAGCTCATGGGAGACTATTGTTAGTCACGTCGTGACACACACGATGTTCCTTTCCAAAGAATGCAAAACGATGCAAAAATGTTTAAGGTGAGGTCTGAATGTGTGGAACCACTCACGGTCCTTTGGAGCTCAGGACGTTAAGAGCCAAATTACTGAAATGAGCAAATTGCTAATACTGAAATACTGAATACAAATAAGATCAAATACTCAAACACTCAAACATAGACAAATGGACAAATATACAAATAGTCAAATAGTGTTATTCGCAAACAGTCAAATGGTCACGTACTCAAATACTCTACCTGCTTATTCTCAAACCGTCCAACAGTCAGGCATTCAGATACTCAAATACTCAATCATTAAACTGCTTCTGCTCAAACAGTCGATATGCAAATACTCAAATGGCGTATACTCAAATGTTCACCATTCGTCTTCAGTAAGCACGTTATCCTGGTCTGGGTGGCGGTGGATCCCAGGAGCACAGTACGTGAGGGGGGAATACATCCTGGATTGGCTGCCAGTTCATGTCCAGGCACCATACACAACATTCACACACTTGTCCAAACCTAGGGTCAATTTTGCACAGCCGATCCTCCGACTGGAGGAAACCCATACGGACATGTGGAGAACATGTGAAACTCCACCCAGAATAACACGAGCTCGGAATCCTGGACTCGAAGAGCGACGAGGCTGCACTTACGCTACACGCTTACACTCAGATGGTCAAATACTCAAACTGCTACAGTTCTGCGCACACCTCTAAACCAGGATGTCTGGTCATCACCTACAGAGTATAAATGACGGAAAAAGAGCGAGGTCTGCATTCTTTCATTGCACCTCGCTCAGCCGCTGCCATTAGAGGTGTTTCATGTGCCAGCTCTACCTGTCAGAAAAGACGAGGTGTCTCAGAGAGGGATCGGCCGTCCTAAATCAGCCGAGCAATAAAAACGCACCTGGCTCGAGCCTGATCGCTGCCAGACACGCTTTCATCGGAGGGTGCGAACTCCAGCCTGCACATGTACGAGTACGGACTGATATATTTACTGTATCGGTGCTTGCACTGCTTCACCAACGTCAGTCGTCACTCAGAGAGAGTTTTAGCGAGCGTGTGAAGTGTAGAACTTCCCTCTCTTTCGTGCACTTCCTCAGTTTACGAGGGTCCGTATTTTGACCTCGTTCAGACGTCTAAAGTGTCAATTCCACTACACGCCGAAGTGCTCGTGGTGCAAAATCCTCGGCTAATGGTGGCATGTCCGCTAGCGTGAAATCCGAGCGTATAATTTAATAATCCCTCTCAGGGAGAAAGCAGGATCTCATTACTGTCAGATCCGAGTCGCTGCAGAGTTTCAGCGGCGGTGAACGCTGCCAGGAAGACGATTTAGCGCTCTAAATCCTGCAGGTTTTCCTGTTCTGCTTCTTTTTTCCCCCCCTGCTACGACAGTAGAGTGCATGGAAGATGTGTATTCATCATGTTGGTGAACAGACAGTAAAGATAATCAGTCATTAACTGTGTTTATTAAAGCACTCAGAAACCTGGTGGTTTGATCTGATTACATAGATTGGTTTAAACCGAGTTCAGTTTTCACTTCCGAGCGAAATTCATCGAGACTAACTCAGTAAATGTGCATATTTGGAGGCGGAGCTACGTATAAACTCGGTTTGTGATGTCACGAAAATGATCAAAGACTTGAACGTGGCGTCGATTTTGGCTGATGTTAAATGAATCACGGAGAAAACGGCGATGCTAAACAACTGAAATTCCACTTGTGTCAACCTACTACAAATACAAGCTAGTTTCCTAGCAGTTAGCCAGACTAATAGCTAACCTCGGTAATGTTAGATGACATAACATTAGTGATAAACACAGTCGTGGTGGTTGTATTGTGACATGATGGGATACTGATGCATAACTGAGGAAAAACTGAGACTCGGATACTCGTGTTGACGCGTGGTAAACGCAGGCTAACTTAGCTAGTTAACGATCCAGCAAGCTAACCTAGCAATTGCTCATTTACTTAATCTTACTGATTGGCACATTCGTTGTGTTATCGTGCCCGATAAATAATTTGCTATGAACATGACAATTCGTGACAAAGTAAGACTCCGCTAACCTGTGGTGACTGCAAGCTAGCTTGCTAGTAGTTAACTAGCAGGCTAGCAAACATAGCCAATACTAGTCATGAACTAAATCTGGGTTGTTATTGTAGTTGTATTTTGACAGAATTGATTAAATTAAAAATAAAAATGCTTGTGTATGACTCACATTAGCTAGTTAAGTACCCGGCTATCTTCGTGACATGGCATGAGGATAACAATGGGTTTTCTAATTTGAGTATGGTGCTTTTTTCTTTTCTTTTTTTTTTATACTATATCCTGGTATTTCCTGGTGTAAAGATGTCAACTGTTTTTAGTTGTTTCCTGGACATGATTTTTCAGTTCCAGCATTAAAATGTTCAAGTGTAAATGTTTAAACGTCAAGTCTTAGATATTTTCTTGCACGTGCCTCGATCGGCCCCTTTATATAATGATGCAGCTAAATCCAGGCCAAACCGATGAAGCAGCCAGCAGTGTTACTCCACACCGACACACACACACACACACACACACACACACACACACACAGATTCCTCAAGTTGAGTGTTTGCACTACAACTCAGCAGTTTGGAGTTTGGCCTTTTATTTTTGCCACTCAAATGCAGCGGCCGGTGTTTGCATTCCACACCGTGCGGCTGCCAAATCTGGCCACTTCCTCTCACTGCCACATCCTCTGTTGCAGACCACACACACACACACACACACACACACACACAGTGTAGGAGAAGATCCTACATACCGTACATACACACACATGCAAATTTGTCATGTGACTAATGGAAACGTAGGACATACTGTATAAACTATATACATGCACTGCCTCTGTGGCATTTTTTTAAACACCCTATACACTTATATATAACTTTAAATGAACTCTAAAAGATCAAATCTACCCATAAGTGAATGTGACTTTATCTCAGTTTAATCTAATCAGACCAAAATCATTATCACTCTAATCTCTAATTTGGTATCAATACGGCCCCTTGGCTCCGCCTCCCAAGGTTTAATTATAATTGCAATATTATCAACTGCCGTGGATGATAATATGATTATTTACCCATAACTGCATGTACCGGAGTGTTTAATTCCTCTTATATCACAGAAGTTTGACAGCAATGCTCAGTTTTAATTTTATTTTTAGAATTATTTCTTTTTAGAAGGAAATGTTGTCCTTTTTAATCCATTTACAGTTACATTTAATGTTGCGAAATGTCCGTGAATAAATAAATTTTAAAAAAATAACACGCACAACTTCTCGTGTTACTGAGAAACCGCAAAGAGGCGTAAACTCCTCTGTCCCGAAGATGTCCGGAAACTTCAAAGTTACAGCTTTACCTCGGACTGTTACAAAGTGCCGACACTGGAGACTCCTTCCATCGATGTTACATCAACGACTCGAAATTGTGTTACACAATTTACAGTTACACAGCTTTTTCCCGTGGAGCATCCACCGTGTACGGTACGCCGCTGTCGCTGTAGCCCGATATCGCTTTAGAACGAGCGCGTTCATATAAATCTGCACCACAAATCGCTGCTTTTATAACCTCGACGTGCGGTTTTGAATGGCTCGATTGCTCTGCACCACAAAAACTGCATTTGAAGGATGACTAAAAGTGCTGAAACGAATAAAAAGCAAACACGCAGCCGTATTTCGCAAGATGCGACGGGGAGGAAAGGAATTTACTACTACAAAATCCCAAATCTCTCGTCTCTACACACATCCAGTCAGAGATCGGGTTTGTTTAACGCCCGGGTCCTGTTGCTCTTGAACGCCATCCTGAGCAAACAGTTTTAGCAGCTTCATCGAAGTGGCTTCGCCTCTCGCTATGATAACCAAATACAGCCCGTGATTAAACGCATTTCAGGAGGGAATGACAGAAAGGGAACACTTGGGTGAGCGAGTCCTTAAATGGGAATAAATTAAAGGGGGAGAGGGGCAACGGAGGAGATACAGTTTCACTCCAGAGGATTCGTCTGAACAGCAACAGAGTCCTTGACAGAAAAAAAAAAAAAAAAGACCGAAGATGGAGCTTTATTAATAAACAGTCTATAAAAAAAAAAAAACGAATCCCGTGGAGCAAAGATCCAAATCACAGAGTTGAAAAATATGAAAATGTTGAAATCAGTATGGAAAGATGTTATGCTGTCATGGTCTACATCATGATGAAACATTTTAACATACCGCTAACTTTTCACACCGCTCCTCTCAACAAAACAGGCTGTTTGGGCCACCTGAACGCACAATTGAGCATGTTCCAATCATGACTAAGCAAAAGTCATCCTCCCATCCAGCGTCTCTACCTTTCCAGATGAATCCTCAGGTCATTACACCCTGGACAGCCTGGACAGCGTATAGCTTGTGTACTCTAGCTCACGTCTCATTTGTTCAAATTAAGCTCAGGGTAGAGGGGGAAAAAAGGGCAGCCATTAGTGCGTCTGGATGAACAAACGGCATTCAAAGAGTTTCCATGTCCTGGCCGAGCCGTTCAAAGGGCCCGACGGCACCATGATTAATGCATCTGACCTGGCAATTGCAGAAGAATACGGCTTATTGTATTAAACAACCACTTCCAGCCACAAAAAAAAAAAAAAAAGAAAAGCTGGTGTGCGATAAACCTATTTAACGTTCAAAAATCGGAGAGAAAAAAAATAAAAGAATAAAAGGATCTGGTGGGAGATGATCCGATAAAGAGAAAAAAGGTAATAACATCGTTCATCTGGGTGAACGGGTGAGAATCCAGACAGGAGGGGGAAAAAATGAAACAAACAGAATCAAGAAAAGCAAGTCAAGCGAGAGAGAAACACGGCCCCGTTCACCTTTTGAGGCTTTTCTGAAAGCTTTTTTGTGAGATATTTGAGGCGCTGGCGTTTAAACAGATCCAGACTCCGGACTGCCCCATTGCCCTGTGGCACTCTTACTCCGGCTGTGGCACAATCAGGGCTAATTACCCAGCGGTGTCAAAGGCTAAGCTTACAGGGACAATTTTGTGGCTAAACCCGGGCTGGAAGGACAATTACGCCGCATTTTGCGGTCAGCGAGAGAAGGTGAAGGGGTGTATCAAAACGAATGGGTCATGCCCTTTTGTCGTGAGACGGAATGAGTTCCAAGTTTTCAAGTGGCACCGGTTTACCGTCACGTTACACGTTCTGTCCGGTCAAAAGTCTCGACACGCAGCGTAAAAGCGGAGGCAGTGTGTCTAAGCTTTACGGCGGGAAGTACAAGGCATTTCGACATGTTTCGTGGTTTCATCTTTGTGTTGTGAACAAGATTAAAGTGTCGTAACCCGGCTCTAGACATCCACGAGTAAACGTTTCCCAGCTCGTGTGGACAGAGGGTCTTTTAGACTGTTGCGTTGACCCCTAGTAAGGTTGGCGCCTAGGTCAGCTGAGGTCAACGTGTGTGGACTTTTAAGGCAAAGTAACAGGACACTGCCGGTTAAGTGTTGGTCTTTCACACACTCATGCTTGCGAATTTGTAAGAATTCGTGACGGATATCTAAAGCGGTTAAAGTTGAAAACGCTCCGGCGTTTTTTCCCGAAACTTTCCCCGGATAACGTCTATCCACAGTCTAGGTATCGTACGCGCGACTAACACGGAGAAGAATTTTAACACCGTTACAACAATATAAAGCGCATTCAAACCTGACATTTATTGTAGTTGCGGTTACTTACATTTTCCAGAAGGTTCTGTGGTATAGCTATGAGCCGTGGTAACATAAAGACAAGTTCCAGCACTAAAAGCATCCATTATACAGATTTAGAGCTTTAAAAAAACAAAACAGAAAAACAAACACCTTCGACTGAAGAATTAACATCCTTCCACCAAGCTCGACAACTGCCCTTAGACTTCCATTATAAGTAAGTCTGGAGTACACATGGTTTTTTTTTTGTTTTTGTTTTTTTTTTCAGGACATTAAAACGTGTTGAAATACTTGTCTGTGATAATCACGCGTAACGTTACACGTGCAGTGAATAAAGATTAGGTTGAAAAACCCTGGAGTATTCCTTTAATAACACGTTTGGTGCGTTAACATATCAACAGCTTTTTAAACTGTAAAAGCATATAGATCACATTGTACAACAGACCCCGCAATGACGTAGCAGTTTTGAGCAATTTTCGTCTGACGTCCAGATGGTAACGATATTCTTGCGCATCTTTGCACACTCCCCCCGCCCTTTCACACTCTCTCTGTGTCACGCACACACTCATGAACCTTCTCTCACCATCTCTTTCACTATCGCCTGGCCATTAAACATCGTCGCCGCTGACAGGTTTATGCGGTCCGAAACATATACAACAACTCGGATCTCACGACTCGGGATGGAGATTCACGCCAAAGGCACGCCATTAAGAAGTTTAAAACACACTCATCACCATTAGAGGAAGGTCTTTTTTCAACCGCACTGCTGGACTGGGCAGATTTGTGAAAAAAATGAGACGGAAGAACATTCGTATATCAGATTTTAAATCAGGAAACGCTGATGCAGAGCATAGGCTAGTTAACGATTGAAGGTCACAATTTAGCTAGCTAGCTAGCAAAGAGCCACACAACAAACTATCTAAAAACACAGTGAGAGTGGAAACGACAAAAATATCCCGAATAAAATTCGGTAAATCAGCTGACATTCGAGACAAAAGTATCCAGAAACAAGAGCAAACCATCCACAAACTGTTGTACAAAATGTTAAATTTTGTAAATGAGCTGGAATTCAACACAAAACCATCCAGAAACAAGAGACAATCATCTGGAATATCAACATTTTCATCAACATGTTGGCAAATTAGCTGAACATTTTGTTAGCTAGCAAATAGCTGTGAAAACAGACAACGTAAAAACACAGAGATAGTGGAACCAAGACCAGACCATCGGGAATGTCAACATTTTCCTCAGAAACGATGGTAAATTAGCTGAAAATTTAACTTGTTAACTAGCAAGGAGCTTTGATACAGCCGATGTGAAAGGACATTGATGGCTGTTTGTTAGCTAGCTAAATTGTCGGCTAATTTTGCAAAATTTCTGAAAAAATCTTGACAGACAATGTAAAATCGTCATGACAGTGGAACCAAATCAACAGAAAACGTGAAAAGACAGTGGCAGTGGAAACAAGACAAAACAACTTGGTTAATATCAGCATTTTCCTCAGACGTGTTGGTAAATTAGCTTAGCATTTAGCTAGCTAGCAATCAGCTGTTCAGATAGTCTTTTATACAGACAATGTGACATCCCAACGAGAGCCGAAACCAGTCAAAAACACCCAACTTTTTCCTCAGAAATGTTGGTAAATTAGCTGAAAACTTAGCTAGCTAGCTAGCAACCAGCTAACAGGCAAAGTAAAAACACACTGATAGCCGTTTCCAAGCTGGCTAAATTGTCTGGATGTTTTTGTCACACAATGTA